>NW_014333082.1:44368-72481 GCF_000341935.2 Cephus cinctus | reverse complement strand
CCTCGTACACCTACACACCATATCCTGCAGAACACGCTTCGCTGCGTTTACTCTTCTTGCATTGTCGGTACACGTGTTGTTACTCTTCTTCATGTTACTGCTATGGTCCATAGAAACTGTTATGTTTTTTTTTTCCACATATAACCTTTCTTCTGTGCAATATACAAGCGTAAGAAAATCCAACGAGCAGGATTCACTGTTTCAAGTCAACTGGGTATTAGACGTATCAAGAGCATACTATCATGGAGTTACGCTCAACGTACATTATTGACTGTTCATACAAATCGCCGCTGACATCCAGTTTCATTGAATCGGGATATTGGATCTGCGTATACACAAATTCCATATGTCGTTTTTCATTTATCAAACTCGTTACTCCATTTTCACATACGCACCGTGTCTCATGGGTAGTGGGTTACACGTTTAAGTCTGCTCCTTCGACGGCACTTAATTTTCACGCCTTTTCCTCGAGCCGGAAACTAAATGCTACACGAGTTGCAATTGCCTGTATATGCGTTGCCATATGTGCATAATTGCATATATATGCACGTATGTGACTTGTAGGTGAAACGGAGACGGAGCTCAGGAGAGCAAGGTGAATACAGGGTAAATTATATACTGCACAGTCCACTCGCTCGAAGTTCGTGCATTTCTTATTGTGCTGCGAAAAAATTGCATTAGTAAGCGATTAAAGGGGATTATCGGGGATGGTAGTCTTGGTTCGTTTGAAAAAGTTTTTCTGTACTTTCATAATAATATGTCCGTATCTCTCTGATATAATCTGTCCATATGTCCATCTAATCGTCAGAGTTACCATAATCTTCAAATCGGCTTCTAACCAGCCCCCTCAAGTGACACCTTGTTAAGAGCTGATCAAGTAGTGGCAGCGCACGAGCCAATCACCCGCCAGGACGTTCCTCCGTCACGGAGAATAATGATGAACGCGAACCTGTCATCCTTGGGACAGTTACGGGACGTCGGAGGGCTGCGCCTCGGGCGATTAACTAAATTACGCTTAATCGCGATTGAGACCGTCGAGCGCGAACTTGACGCAACATAACCTTCAATTTCCGCAAGAACATTTCCGAGGTTGCCGCTTTGCGTTAGTTTTATCGTTTTTTTTTCCACTTTTCACAATTTTTCTCCCTCGTGATACACGTTAATCATGTCAACCGGAGAAGGATGGAAAATACCAGAGTTAATGATGAATTTTTTTTTTTCAAGAAAATTTTGTAACTTTTTTCCGCTTTAGCTTATTTTATTAGCAAATTTATCGGTGCAGTCGTATGTCTAGGGATTTTGCGTGTAATTTATATTTTGATGGTGTGGAAGACTCGTTATTTTTTCCTCACACTGCATTACGTACTGTTCGTACTGATTGCGTTGCGAAGTTTGTCAAATGGTGGAAATTCCGAATTACCGTGCGCAGTCAATTATATCTATAGTAATTAATCGGAGAGAAATTCCTCGTCAGAGGGAATTTTTCATCTCGCGTTCAACGGTATATTTTAATTGTCATTACGGTCTTGCTTCACACAATATTATTGCCTCTACGCGGTATCGTGCATGCTACGGACGTTTCAGTCTAAAGGGCATGCGGTTTTGTGTATGCATCGATGCATCGATGCTCCATATACGTAGATGGTCCAGAGTAAAGGCACGACCGTGCCACAATATCCAGTGAGTTAGTCGGTAATGGGTCTTTACTACCCTCAGTACTATCCACGGCGCCGTGCCAACCCCGTGCAGTTCCCTTTACACTGTTCCCGTACATATAAGTTATGTACTTCATCGTATATAAGTACGTATACATAAGCCTGTCAGACAAGCTACCGACCTGAGCATGAACCATACATCGCCATTTTCCCTTCGTTTTACTTTACGAGCGTCGCTTCATTTGTCGTTAGATCCATTCACGAGTCTTCGAGTAACTGCCACGTAGTTCCTGGATATGCCGCTGATGTCGCTGACGCGAATTAATATACTTTGTCACAAATCCACAGTGGCGTTCGATCGTGGCATCAGGCTCAGTGCTTCTGTCTGTTATATAAACCCCTTTGTCGTATTAGAAATTCTCGGATAAACTGACTCTCGTAGTGTATTATTTTTAGGCTTTTTTTTTTTCGTACGGACAACTTTATAGGGTAAGACCTGTAGTAAGTTAGCCAGACATTCTTAACTTTTTTAATTGTTTTCTGTATTAATCGTTTGGTGAACTAATTAAAAGGTTTGGTAGTCAATAATTTTTATGGTATATTAAAAACAAATTTTAGCGAGAAGTTAGTCCGATGTATTTTATTTATCAACCGATTTTGTTCGATAAGAGGGAAATTCGATGCGAAATCGTTTGGTGGTTACGAATAACTTACAGATCTCGGAACACACCTAATGTCGCAAGCTACTAGTCATTGCCCTAATCGTCCTAATTTTGGGCAGAACCGATGACCAGCAAACGTTTTAACTAGGTTATTTGTAACCACCAAACGATTCTACGTCGATTAGGACGTCAGAGAATGTTTTTACTTCAAAAATTAATATTTGTCCGGCCAACTCATTTCCATCTTGTGTCCTACCCCCGCCACTATTGCGCTTACAGTTTTTTTTAAGGTTTTTTGCAGAATCAATGACTAACCAAACTTTTAACTAAGTTATTCGTAACCATCAAACGATTTCGCATCGATTTGCTCCCGTATAAAAAAAAAAAAATCGATTAATAAATACAATAATAAGTCCCGTTGACTTCTCGCTAAAATGTGTTTTTCATATTCCGGAAAAACTATTGACTAGCAAATCTTTTAATTGGACCACCACACGATTAATTCAGAAAAAACAAAGTTAAAAGTATCCGGCTAACTTAGAGGTAAGTTGTATGCGGTGGGGATCTACCGCCGCGCTCTCTAGTAGTCGAAATGACGATTAAAGTATGCTTCGGCTAGAAGGAGGTTATAATGCCCAGTTCATAGTCCTGCGTATGTATTATTTTTAGTTTTTAAGAAAGTCATTGACGCGAAAGAGTGGAATTTTTATTACCGTTCGTTCTGTAGGATATTTAATTAAGTGTTTTGTTCGTACGTCCAACGTAAAGTCGAATCTACCGTTCACTCTGTATTCCGTGAAATCGAAGTTAGCCTGGAAGCCAGGTTATTTGTGTATCTGGTTATTCAGAGACAAATGTCGGGTTCAGGAGTCGCGTCCACTGAAACAGGTTTGAACTAGGAACTTGGACATTCGCCAGATATTACCTGTCGCGGACATTTTCTTGACGGAGTGGACCGAGCTTTAACAACATCGATTTGGTCATTGTTTTTCATTGACGGCTATAGAATTTACATAGATATTGTTAGGTAATTGAATTATGGCGAATTCTTAGGGAACTTTATAACGACGTCGTCTTTCTCCATGTTGCTACATTTAGTTTCTTTCGAAATTACTTTTTTGTTTTTTTTTTTTAAATATGCAAACACGTCCGAAAAAGTTTGAAGTTCCCACAGTTAAGGCTCCAGGAATCGAGTGGCGAATTCTGAGAAGATGCTACGGTGGGAAAAGGGGGGTTAGGCGCGGAGGCTGTGGATAAAGTTTTAAGTCAGGCCTGACGCTACAGAAACATTGGACCCTTTTTTTTTACGTTCCACCACCAGTTGGTACACATAGTAAACGCTTCCCTTCTGTGCCTCGGAAATCGAACCTGCGGGTTTCCTCGGTGCACCGCCGTCACTAGATTTTCCAAGTTCGTCACATACGGTCTCTTTTTCTTTTGTTCAGCCCTCGCATATCCATCGTGCTTTTTCCCAGTGTCCCTCCGTCCCATCCACTTCGTGGTCTGCAGAGTCGAACCGGGAAATTTTCAATTCCGAATTACTTAGCATAGCTTCGATTGGAGGGGATCCTCCCGTGAAATAATCTTTATGCAGAACAGGGTGTAGCGCTAAGCAATTACAGAGAGGATTTTCTGTCAATAGTCTGAATGAAAATTCATTTTGTGGCTGTTTGATCGCTTCGATCGAAGATTTATAAGGTACACATATACAGTGTTATTCAAAGTTACGTACCAGCTGAAGTTGGGCCTTTCATTTGATTTCTATCGATTCTTACGATAGATTCATCTTCAGCTTGTACGATAGTTCTGAATAACGCTGTATGTCATGGGATGATCGTTAGGATTACTTATATGCCCAAAATAAAAATGTCATTGGAATTTTATAACCGAGTAATAAAATACATGCGTTCCGCATATGGAAAGTTAAACGTAAGATATTTTTTTGCAAAATGATTAACACAGTGTGTAGTCACCAAAACGGAACTAATAACGAATGACTTGTGACCGCGATATGAGTCGCGTGAAAGTTCGGGGCTGTCTCCAAGGGAATAAAGGCGATAGTGAATTATATAAGAAAACAACTGTAAGTGCGGAAGGCTAGAAGGGGAAAAAAGATATTGACGGAGGTAGCGAGTAGTAATAACGATAACGTGGCTCGTTAGAAAAAAAAAAGAAGAACATTAAATAACCTAGAGACAAATGAAAATTTTCTTTCGATTTTATTTCTCGACTCGTTACCTCTTTATGTCCATTTTCCTTCGTCCGTTTCTCCTGGCTGGTACAAGTTTCTTAACGATATTTAAAGTTCACGAATGACCGACTAATCTCCTGCAATTTGCAATTAAGGTTGCGCCTATTCAGATTCACGCGCACCCTCGGAACAGTAGCATAATAGTTAATTAAACTCCTTCATTAGGCAGCATACAGTGCCAGACTTTTTAAATGGCTGTCATTTTCCAAAGTTTTTTTCGAGTTTTTCAATTCAAGAGAAAATTCATTGATGGAGTAAATTAACGAGGTACTCCGCTTTAGGTATCGGTATGCTGTGTTATATTATAGTGTCACCTTGTACGTATTTATGTTCTATTAGTATGGTTTCAGTATTACTGTGGATACCACCTTAATGGACCATCAGCCTCAGTGTCTTAGTTTAATTGATAATCCTAAGACCTTTCACGTGCAGTTACTTCGTACCAACCACTAAAACCCTCGTTGTCCGTTAATAGCGGCACTTTCCCTTTGGAAAATAGTGTACACGACCCACGTGACCTTGCCCCTTTCTAACGATTCTTCTGGATCGCCTTCGTCATTAGTTACATATATCGTGCGACGAGTGACGTTTGCTCACGCAAGGTGACCCGTTCTACAGT
This sequence comes from Cephus cinctus, assembly GCF_000341935.2. Classification (NCBI taxonomy): domain Eukaryota; kingdom Metazoa; phylum Arthropoda; class Insecta; order Hymenoptera; family Cephidae; genus Cephus; species Cephus cinctus. The sequence goes on along the minus strand of NW_014333082.1, from coordinate 67,294 downwards.
ACTTTCAAAATATATATTATGGTAAATATGGCAGCAGGGATATTATGTCTGTACTCCATAAGATCGTTTTATACAAAGCGCGCCATAGTGGCAGTGAAACTATGGGGCAACCAAGCCCATTATTTATATGCAGGTATAACACTGTGATGGAACTTTAGACTCCTTCGTGTAGTACAGTGTGATACAAATGAAGTAAAGAGTAACCGGAGTAATAATCATTTTAATAACGTGTCATTACAGGCAGTCATAATAAAGCTGTGGACGTGCCTTTAGAGTCAGTGCACTCTGAGGTATCGGTTTAATGGTTTTTAGTTATTTATGAAAATTAAAAACTTTAGGTTGATAATTACATGGAAATATGTCATGGGTCAAGATATATAGTAGTCGTGTACAGGTTGGAATATCTTACGTACGAGGAATTTCCTAATTGAATTATTCGCGGCGCTTCTGAATAAAGATAGCCAAGCGGCTATTCACGTGACAGCTACGACGCGCGACAATAAACAACTCTGTCGGTTAATTTGTTATTAACGAGCTGTTTAGGAGTGTGTAAAAATCGTCCGTTATTTTGTCCCGTAATAGTAGAGCGTCGAAAGCTAATTTTTTTTTTCACGGGAAAATAATTTCGTAAACATCGACGGACATTGTTTTGACTACGGCGTGGATTAAACATGGCGTCGCGCTTACGTTTCTCCTTGGGCGTGCGGTCGCTTGTCGATCCCGTGGATTTTTGGACGTGTAATCAGGGACGGACGGAATGAAGTGTTTAGGGCAGAATTTAAGGGTAGGAATGGACTGTACAGTGGTATAAAATATCTGAAAGTGCTAAAAACAGTGACGCTGTCAAGTACCGAAGCTGAGATTTTTGATCCCACCTGGCACAAGCGACGCGTAACGATATCGTCAAGACGCTGCTTTGTCGTTTGTTTCATAGAGAAGGAATCAAATAACGAAGGTGAGAAAAGACTTTGAGTATTTTTCTTTCATTCTCTCTCTAGTATACCCTTTTAGGGTGGATAGTGCCAAGAGGGCTTGACAAGGTAAGGATCCGTAAATACACAACGCCATCTGCGAAATCTGTAATTCAATAATATAGCCTTATAAAGGTACACCTCTGGCCAATCCTCGAGGGCTCTCTCTCTCTCTGTCTCTTTTCTTTTTCTCCAAGCCTCGCGTCAATGACTCGCGTACTTTACGCGATGCCCGTACAACTCCTTCTCGTATAAAAATCCTGTTTCACTCGGCTGACGGAACGGCGCCATGTTCGAGACCATAAAAAAGCGCTGCTTTATTGCGAAAGGAGTGTCCTTCTGTTTGATTGTCAACTGCGGATGCTATGGACGGTATATGGTCCATTCAGGTGAAGCTGGCTGTAAAAGTGTCTAACGGTATCTGGAGATTGTTCAAGATAATATAGCGTACTTCGGGACTTGATTTATTAATTTTCAAGTGAAATTCGTTTTCACCCTTATTTTCGCACTCTGGAAGTCAACTACTGTTTGATTATAGTTTCCCCTATAGCTGGTACTATTTTATATATATATATATACACATAGAATATTTTACCATAAAACGTATAGCACTCCTCGAAGCGTGCTCCGGAAATAAAATATTAATAATCGCTTTTACGAGCTGGCAACTGGCGGGATGTACTTTCAACGTTGTTCCTGTTTTTTTTTTATTCCAATACCAATCCTCCACCAAATAGGGGACGGGCAATTACGTCATCGCTCGTGATTCATTTTCCGCCGGCGCCAAAACGGAAATTCGGGCAATTCATTCGATTTGTAGAGGAAAAATCATTAGTGGTCAATTTATCATGAGAGCCCGTTTATTAATACTCTGCCATTATTATTTCAACTGATTGTTTTCTATTAGCATATATATACATATATTATTATTACTTTCGTGTCCTTTATTAATCTCAACAACCAACACCGCCGTTTCACGCATTCAAGAAAGTATTTTAACGAACCAATTAGTGCAATTAAAAACAAATAACTTGGCTCCACGCGTTATACGGTCAGCGCGCGTTTTACGTAATACTTGTACACATTGTTATTTTACTTTTCCTGTGAAATGTCCTTTGTACTCCATATTATACATATACTCAATATACGTGTGTAAGTATGCTTTTGTAATTTGTGTATGTTTTTTGTCACTTTCATATTTACCGCGCCGAGGTACTTTTACTTATTCTTCATTGATTCTCACTTTTTCTTTTTTTTCCCACATATATATGCTCGTTATTCTCCCATATGTGATCATCATCTCTCTTCATACTTTTTCTGTCAGTTTCTCAGGTTCGCGAATAGATACGCATAAGTTACTCCCTAGCTGTGCACCTGTACTATGAGCATTCACTTTCATATTTCACGTCGATCCCCTTTCACCACTGGCAATGGCGTCATAGTAAAAGCCGAGCATGCATCATTCGCGCGCATCTTATGGTGTATAGCAGGGATTCACTTGTGATATACATAGGTATATACATATATACAAAACATCTATCTTTGAAATATATACCAGGTGGTATACTCAGATACTATGCAACTCTCCCATAAATGCTTTTCTACTGCCAGATATTACAACTAAGGTTACATCTTCCTGGTGCATCTTCGCTGAGCCATCGGAAGCTGCAACTTGTCTTAACTAAGTCGCAGATTCGTGTTTCCTGTTTGTTATTTGGTAGCCCTGGAACATTTGTCTCTTGGCAAATATCTTATTCCTTGGAAAGTTTTGTATTTATTTGTGGTTCTGGTTTCTTTTTTAATTCCTAATTTTTTCTTTTTTAAAAGGAAAAGTGCTTTAGGAAATATTATTTGTGTTCTGTTTGGCGATAAAGGGTGACGGGATTTGCAAATACCAATGGGTAACGTGGTACTTATGTTAACACAGGTTAAGCAGGGGGGTTAACACATTGTAAACGTAATTTTACGTGATCCGCAAACAACGTGTTAACTGCCAGTTAACCTCTGCTTCTTCATCTTCCACCGACTGTTCACTTGTCTGAAGAGAGGCGTCGAAGGGGAGATATTCTTTTTTCTTTTTTACTTTATATCGTATCCCTCAATGATTCCGTGATTTTCAATTTAATTATTCCTGAGATAAAGTTCCTCGTCGTGGCTCTTGGGCGGTTTATTATACTTTTTTTCAATCTCGTGGGAACTCCGTCCTATTTGTCGAACGAACTGTTGCCAACTTCAAGTGACTGAACTAATCTTACTTGTTGGCTCGTGAAATACGTTTAGCCGCGATTGTGTCGAACTCTCGATAATTTCAATGAAGCTTTTCTTGAAACATTCAATTGAAATTAGTACACCCGGTACTACTCGTTAATTTACATTACGTGTCTTCAGGGCTACATTATTCAACGGTACATTTGTCAAATTCCTTTCGTTCTCGTTATTTGTTATTCGAGATGGGAATTATTTCTCGTGGAGTCTACGGGAGACGCATCTCACGTAGATGAAATATTATTCTTTTGACAGCTAAGGAATTTGAAGAATCGAAATTTTATTATACTCCACCGTAGTGCTATCCTAAGTGCTGCACTGTCTCTTGGGTTGATAAAATTTCCTAGGGCTTGTTTGTACTGTCACGCGACGATATATAATCCCGTCCTTTGTAACGGTCAGCCATGTCACATTGTTCTGGATTCTCTCTTGTATCCGTGGAAGATGGAAGAAAATAAAAATAAGTTTGAGAAATGGAATTGCCGAGTCCTCCAGTCTGGCGGCGGAAGTCAATCGAAGACGTTACGTCGCATCGGTGCAGTCTGGTGGATGGTATCGCGGCCATCTTGGAACTCGGTCTTAATAGACTCGGCCGTAACGTGTTGCAGCTGCAGTTAATGCAACGTCCTATGACCTACAGTCGAGTGCATTTATTGAATACGTCACTGTGTATATGTATATATATATATGCAAATAGTGCATATATGTATTCCAAGTACCTACATCCTCCGTTTGAAAATTGTCATACCCACGATAAGAGGTCCTATCGCTGATTTGTCGTTTGACCTTTGACATTTTTAATTCTCGAAATCTTCATGGTAACGATTAAGGCCAATCGCGTTTGACGTCCGATGTTGCGATTTGTTGCTCGAAAATTGGGCTCGTTCGTTGCTCTTAAAACTAGGTTAGATAACCTGGTAGCCTCTGTGTCGTGGGTTAAAAGATACGAGGTATAATTTCTATGGCTTGAACTTTGCTGCAAGTCGGTGTAAGATAACTTTCGACATGATTACTCAAAGAGTTGAGCTTTGAAAGGCTATCCCTGTATATTGAAACTTTTTACGTTACTTTCTCGGGCATCCTCGAGATTCTCGGGCTGCAGTTGCAGCTGCATTTCTTTAGTCGCCTTATTAAAGAGTCGCAGTTTTCGATGATTCAAAATGAGGCTTCTCGGTATCGAAATCTCTGTCAACTTAAATTTTCATGCATTTTCCACTTTTCATGTAATATTTACATCTCGAGCACACACGCTATCAGGTACTTTATTGGTTATCATACATTCTGCTTGATGTTTGAAATTTTTATTCTTTGCATCTTTAACGAGGCAAAATTTTTTTAAAACTTTCGTCACGTACACAGGAAGCACAAACAGGGTATAAGGGTCGGTAGAAGACTTTGTATTATCATACCCGATAACGTAATGGAAATACGTTCGTCAATTTCCTGTTACTTGATTACTGTGTAGTATACAAACTACTATGGGACTGCTCGTTGATTGGCAGATCAAAGCAACTCCTCTGTCCCTTGACCTAGTCGAACCCTCTTTTACTGGAAATCTCTCTCCATATATGTATATATATATATATATATCAGTCTTTATAAATAAATTGGTCGTGGATGCCAATTACTGTTGATCCTAGTAAATTCCTTATCTTGAATACAGATTGGCCATTTCTTTTGTATGAAAATGTCAATTCCCTTTGATACCATCAGTAGCAGTTGTTTATCTAATCTTCTATCGGATCCAATAGGGTTATTCTCGATAGAAAAGAAAAAGAAAGAAAAAAAGTTCAATCTCACAAGTCCCAATTGTTACGTTACGCGTGAAACTCTAATTTACGTTAAATATACGTTACTTGAGAAAGAACAAAGGAACTTTATAAGCATATGATTCGATTGTTGTTATCGCTATTATTCTTGACGCTCTCTCCCCGATGTTAATCGCTGCTCGACTGTATTCGTCTTGTCTGCTAACTTCACTCAGCAGCGCGAACGCGGATTGAGAATAGCTGCAGTAACTCCCGGCGTGTGTATTAGCATATGCATCAGGCTAAAATAAACGTCATATCTTATAGCTGTGGGTATTAACATACGGTTCTTGCGCTCTCAGAATCCCCATATGGCGCACGTCGTCTTTTAATGCTCTAGACTGGCTATGGTGCTTTCTTGAATTTCCTCTCTAAGGAAACCGAGCTTATTCTTGTCGCTCGTGTTTGTGTTTCACTCGGGAGTTTTAAGTCCGTTTCGGTCTGTACTCGTAGTAATAATTCATAGTGTTATACATGTGTGTATACGTATACTAGATACGTCATATACGTATACAGTAGATTCACTCGAGATGCCGGCATTTCGGTAAGCTTCGGAATGTCAGGGTACTAATTCAAGAAGTATTTAGTATGTCCTTTTAACGTATCCCGTAGGAAAGCTTCGACGGTAGGAAAGATGGAGGATAGGAGACTGCGACCTCTTTCGGGAGCAGGGCACTCAATTTCACGAAGCTTAACTTGGCGGGATCATTCGGAAAAGCCATCCGGAAGTGGGTTTTACCTTTTTTTTGTTTTTTGGATGTTTTCCTGTCTGGAAAGTATCGAGTACGATGGAATTACTGCTGCCGTGATTTTTCGTGCGATCCTTGTGGTTTGTTAGGATATTCGAATAGCTATCGTGGCGCCAATATTTGAATTGTGGTGGTTCACGGTACTTCTTCTTTCTTCCACTGACTTCTCAATGCTCGCGCGCGCGTCTACGGTATCGCGGTCGAATGATTTGAATTATGCCGCCAGGAGTGGATCGCGTTGCGTGCAAATGGCGCGAACTTTATTATTATTGTTATTAGGCCAAGGTGGAAAAAAGCCTTGGGCGATCCCGAGTAAATAATCCGTCTGGCGACGCGCGCGAAAAGTTTTCGTCTTTGAGTATCGTCAGGAATACTGGATTTTGGTATTTTCCTTTTTTTTTTCTCGTAAAACAGCTTTCGAGTTTATTGTCGAAAGACGAGGAAGAAGACGCGCATGCGCAGTAGCGTAATAAGATTTATCAATCACCGCACATCATAGCAATAAATACACGCTTATGTACGAGACGCATGTTTATTATTACTATTATTTTTTAATGACTGGTACCACGTTATAGTTTTTTTGTTCCATTCAAGTTTTGCATTCAATTAGCACTTACACACAAGACTATCGAGTATCATTGATCCGATGATAATAAATCACAGCGCGCAAGCGACGCATTTTATCGACGCGCGTCTCGCGTCCAGTAGTGACATTGTACGCGTCATCGCGCAATTGGAGAGGCGCCAGGTTTTTCTCTCCCGGTTTTTTTCCCTTTTCCCTTTTCTCCCTCTCGCTCTTTCTCATCCCGCTTTTCACCTGTGCCGAGGACCGAGAGCGAGGCCGAGGCTTTGTTCGTCGACGGCGACGCCCGTCGACCCAGAGAGAGGCCTCCTTTGTCTTTTCGTAGCGTCGCCGGCGATCGTATTCAGATTCCAAGTCGCTGGTTGCGATTGAAAATCGACAGTCTGGAAGCTTATCGGATTTGAAATGTTGTTTTCTCTTTTAAATATTTCTATTATTATTTTTTACTACCCCCATTACCTTTATCGTCTTTTTTCTTCAAGTGCTATAAATTTCTCGTAAAGATCCACAAAGCTACTTGCCATCCGCTATAGCTACTGTATCCTAGATCATCCCTATACCTATACGTATAGGCGTTGCCAATTGTTAATACAGCGGACGACGCAATATCCCGTAGATCAGCTTGAGGATCGATAAAATCTTTTACGATCCTTGGATAAAGTTGCCATTAGCCAATAGCTTACTATTATTCCAAAAGAAGGAAAAATTTCCAAAAAAGTCCCACGTGGTCCAAGGACACACCCGTTGCCAATTGTTAACACAGCGGACGACGCAATATCCCGTAGATCAGCTTGAGGATCGATAATATCTTTTATGATCCTTCGGCAAAGTTGCCCACAGCTAATGGCCCACTGTTAATCCAAGAGAAGAAAAAATTTCGAAAAAAGTCCCACGTGACCCAACAACACACCCTTTGAGTACGGTAACGTAATTTTTTACCTTACTCCCATCTCCAAGCAACCTCTCATTTTTTCATCCCCCACCTCTCCTCACTCTTATCTTAACGCTCCTTCCATTTGTCTCGGACGCTGCCGGAGGGAGACCCGGAAAACGAAGATAATCGAGGAGTCCGCTCTCGGTCCCTCGCGGAGACGGAAGACCAAGGGAAATTTTCATGCTCGCGACGCAACGACGAATGATCTCTCCTGATTCCACAGTTTCCCACGGCACGGAGCGCCGTTTGGTTTCTGTACGATCCCAATGTAGATATAACGGGTGGCTGGGATAATTAGAGAAAGTGTTACCCATGCAGAGCGACACGGTCGTGGAGCAGGACGAGGATAGGAATGGATGATCTGGGAACGTCTCGTTAACGACGACTAATTGCGCATCCTCATTTATCACACGCTGCAAAAGGAATGATCGCGCACGTAAGTCCACACGTGGGGTGATCGGCTGGATACATTACACTTTACCATTGAGATTATATGGTTTCGCGTGATATTACGGACTAGGTTGGATTTTATAAAAATTTATAAAATATTACGACTCGTTAAAGACTTTTCATTAATTTCCGATTAACTGATTGCTAATGATCCAGTCGTGATTTTTAATTACTTACTCGAGGGTCCTTGTAACCCATTCGACAAATCACTGTCATTCGATCGCTTGATTGGAAGGTTCGATCAATTTATACATCTAGGTGTCTTTTGACGAGCCAATAATAAAGTTGATGAAGCGTCTATGTAATCACAAGGTGCTCTTAAAGTCATCATTAGGAAGTTTCGTTTTCTCGGTGAAATCAGTTAGAAATGTCATTTCCATAGAATCGGATAAATTTCTTGGAGCCATTAGTTTTCCACTCATGTTGCACGAATCTTACCAGTAACTGAATATCCAAACTTTTCATTGCCGATTTATATCCGTGTATATCTATATCTGTGCGTACAGTCCGCTCGGCAAGTTATCGCGAGCTGTCAATAGTTTCAATTAGAGGATCCTTAGTCGAGTTTCGAGCTTGGCTGTACCGCGGTTTAAACCCTTTAGAAATATGTCTAATGGTTGAACCAAGCTTCAAACTTGGACTGTACATTGGCTGTATTTCGCATTTGGTACTGTAGCACGTTAGCGATATAACGGATGGGACATATTATGTTGCTGCGGCGAGTAACAAGACTGCGGGTGTACCTACTTCGAAAAGGCCTTCTTGTGCTGATACAAACTTTTGCTCCTCTTGCCGTTGCTACTGCGAATAGAATCTTTAGGCCGGGAACTAACCGGTTCATTGTGAATTTTATATTTCATTCTTTCTACGTTATACGCGCAATCAGATTCACCAGCTTGAACTCCCTATATTGCAGATTGTTTTGTTCGGTGCTGCCACCTACCTCCCACCGGCCTTCCACTTGAATAGTCAAACGAGTAAACACGTCATGCGGTTTGCATGGACGCGCGCCTATGCTAATGCGTTTGAGCAAGCTTATGGCTTGCTGTGTAATATTCTAATGTAATCATTACTGTCTATAGGCGTTACTTGGCGCGCTTATGATAATGGCCATCCGACTGTTATGACTACTCGCTGTGATAACTCGTACCGTTACTGATGTAAGTTCTGGTACAGAAATCAGTCACGGTACGTTTTTTCCTTTCAGTAATATTGGTAATCAGTGTTGGTAATAACTGTGATTAGAAATTTTATTAGACAAGAATCAATATTCGATGTCAGATACGGTGAACGATAGGGACGATAAAAGTGCCGTTTGGTGAAGATAATTTTTTTATTTTTCACATCTTTGGCAGACAAAATTTTTTCAATGGGGTTAAAAATCTAACGCCTCGTGGCGTTGACGCGCGATAGATTTTTTTTTATTTCATACTTTACCGCTACTTTTAATTGATTTTCGTAAGTTCGTTCGTAATTGTATACCTCGCTGATGTATGAACGAGAATTTAGTAATGGCACGCCATTATTATTATCGCTGGAGGCACTTATCACGAAAATGGGCATTTCATAATCTAACCTAACCTAACCGGTTTGTTGAATATTTGCGAGCATTAGCCATGCACTTTCGTGCATAACACAGCAGGGTGCATTATTCAGGCTGCGCTACTGTGTTGGCATTGTCGTCTACCTTTGCTTTTTTACTTATGCTTCATTTCTATGGATTCCTGATGCTATTTTCCATATGGGGGATCAGATTAGGCCGCACGCGCAAGGCTATGGCGATTGTCGTTTGATATAACATAAGGGAACCGGCTGGGCCAAGGACGACGGCTTTCACTCAGAAGGTCGACTACGGGCTTTTCTCATTATGACCTGTCGACCTTACTGGAGCAAATCCAATCATGCAGTTTATTGCACTTTTTCATTTTTCTTTCTTCCTTTGTGGTTTATTGTTGGTGTATAAATATATATGTGTGTGTGTATATATACATATATATATGATCACTCGAAACGTCGAACATTTCAATGGCTCGATAAAACGTATGTTTTATTTACATAGAGAAACTCAACGGGAACGTATCGCGATCGGGCCTAGTTTTCACGGTCGCGATTAGCGATTAATCGTTTGAACACGGCCACTACCAGCTGGGCGATAAGTCGCTGGAATTTTCATGTTGCTTATGTATAACGTTAAATATGGTTACGAGACGATACGTATATCCGGTTATCCCGTCCAAACGCAACATCAAAATCTGAACATAGGCTTAACACAAGAATCAAATAGGCGCGCTAACTTCAGGTGGTTGCGTTCCGACTGAATAACCCAGTATATTTGAGATACTTTAAAGTGACAGCTTGACGATAAAAAATATGTTTTTTTTTTTTAAGGTTCGCGCTGTTTTTATTTATTCAATGGCAATATCTCGCTGAAATCTTTTTCAAGTCTCTTTTTGGGTCTCAAGGTTTGGTTATATTTTTTTTTTCCCCTGTAACGTCAACTTCGATCTTATCTATGCGTAATTAATATCTGACAAAGGGTTCATCGGTATTGGTATCGTAACCTATTTCGAGGATCGACTTGGCATTTTTATCTTGAATATTTACTACTTCCCCCCTCCTCGCAGCCTCCTTCTTATTTCTTACTCGCAAAGTGTCTCGTTTTAGAATCAATTTTACAGTACCGCCTGCGAGCTCCCGTCATGGTGATATTAAGCTTTCTTATTTGATGGAATTATTAAAGAAGCACCAGCTATAGAATATATATATATATATATACTTGTAGTACAGCTATCTTTATCTGACGCAGACATAGTATATGGACTACCTTGTAGAATTAACTTTTTGCCTATCTGAATTACATATATATATATACATGGGTATTTCATATACAGCTCACCCGGTATTAATCTATCTCTATCATTTTCCCGGGCAAACGAAGGTAAAAAGATATTATTGAAAAGCTTCGAAATGATTGAATATCTTGAATCCGCTTGTGATATCCGCTCGTCTATCCCACGGATATAACGAGGATCGAAATGACCGCCGAATGTTGAATTTATCCGGGATGTATTTTTCAACGAGAGTAAACATACAATATAGATTAATCGTATATCAAAAGATTTTTTGGAATTTTTTCAAAATATACTTTAATAATTTCTCTTTGAGTTATATTTCTTTACTATTTTTTAATTTATTTCTCACAGAGTATCAAAGTTCGTGACCCGCTGCAGATAATAATAACAACAATGATTATTTCAAGTTAAAGCGAAAGAGCCTGCAGCACTCTGACTGTTATTTAAAGGATGGGTAATATTTCTGTAGAGGATCTACTTAAAGTTTTTCTATGACGTTATAGCTCCAATTAATTAAATCCTAGCCGTCGTTCAACTGCCCGTTACCTTGGTCGCTTCTTCTTCGTCGCACTTTAGGAACAGCGGACTTCCTGCTTTTAAGCGCCGATCCCAGCTAAGAGATATACGCTGAAATTGAATCACTGGGTAATGAAAATAGACGTAACTCTCATTCGTATTATCTTTCATATTTACGTAGACAAAAACAAGGTACGAACTTCTTGATTTATAATTAAAATAAATTTCACGGGAGCTCCGGCGAAGATCCTTTACGCAACGATCGTACAGACGACTTCTCTTATACTATAACGATTTGATCACGACGATCCTTTCACGAATCTTCCTTCGCATTCCGCTTAGACCAGCATAGCAAATCGGTTGCGAAATTTGATATTTGTATCTTGAAATATATTTTAGAAAGTTCTAATAATCGATATTTATTTATTATTATTATTATTTTTTTATTAATGATTTCAGCTGTTTTAATTATTATAATTTGTAATATATTCATTATGTATGTATATATGTATATGTAAAAAATTTATCTTCACCCTGACACAGTTATGCAATTTCGTTACGTTCACTTACTCTTAAGAGCGTTACGATTTTGGTCATCACGACGAATATTTAATTCCAAGTTAAGATCATCTTGGCTAGAGACTCGATGATGACCGACAAGCGCGATGATGATTTCTGAAAGTGGTCTACGGTGATCTCATTGCACCTTCACATTTTCAGCCTACAGTGAAAGGTTTCGAGCGCGCTCGGCGGCCACGCTCTGAACTAACGGTTTATCCTGGACGTGGGTTGAATTAGGTGTATTTCACACAGGGAAAGGGAGAGCGGTGAGGATTCTCGGAGAACTGGCAAATGGACCAGTTCGCTTAAGAAGATGCTTGCCGGTCGAGGTGAACCGGTAGTGAAAGGATGCTACGATCGAGATTTTTATTTATCTTCGGATCGGTTGCGCATACCGGATTTCAAAATTTTTATCTATTGTTAAATTTGTATAATATTATTACTGCGTACGATGGATTGTGGGATTTGGGACTGGTTTAAAAAGTTTTTTTTTTTTCTGGGAATCAAGGTAATCGGTACGGTTCTCGTATGGCAGGAACTTGTGAATCCAGGCAAACCGGTAGTGAAAGGTTACTATGATGTTATATACTGGATCGAATTTTCTGTCAGGCGCCATAATAAAACTTGAAAATGATAATGAAATTCTTTATTTCGTAATATTGCAAGGCTGTCACTTTTCGGTATCCGAAAATTTTGTTTTTATGAACCGTAACGAAAGTATGACGTAATAAGATCGTTAATCTCCATTAAATATCGAGTATTAAAAGTTTTTATCTTTTTCTTGCGTAATAAAATCTTTTTTATTTTAATCCACAGTTCATCTCGCCCTGGCTGAGGTACTATTTTACAATGAAAAAATAATTTTTTTCGTACTTGGCAGTACTGACAATGATCTTTGTCCGCTGCGAAAGAATGTTTTATTTATAAGATCAATAATTATAATAACTTTCTTGTGATGCCAGAAAAAGTATATCTACTTGTAAATCTGACCTTATGTGCCGTCTTAGAATATGTATAAAATATTAGGCAGGCCTACCAAAGGGCCACTTCAATTTTCGTGTATATGAAAATATATATATCTTTTCAGAAACATAATCCAATTTAATTGCCAGAACTTATACAATGAATATTTCAAGCAATCATAGTTATGATTGATATTCAATTTTAATGATTAAAAATAATTAGTGACAAATTATTTTGACCGGATAACATTTAAAAAATTATCTTATGCTGAAAATTCCTTGGGTGATAAAGCATACGTAAAAAATGTTCAGCAAAAAAAGAAGTCTAACTTTCTTGAAAGTGCCTGATAATATGACCCAAACCAATGTCAGACGGGGTCTTGGGCAAATATGTTGGTCAGTAAGTCAAATCAGTGTCGCATCCTACTTGAGCCCAAATACGTTACAGATATATGGCCTTCATATTAAAGCATTCCCTAAGAAATTTTTACACGTTTAAGAATCTGCCGCTACGTATCTTATGATGAATTTTGTTCAATTAACTTTCTGTCGTATGGTAAATCGTACCGGTAGTTATCTGTAACCTACTATACGTGCGCATAACCTTACCTTACCTGTCGACACGACGCGATGGAAAGTTACGACGGCAATAAGAGGATTACGCGAGCGATTACGAGAGCCTTGATTAAACGCTGTCGAGTAAAAGTAAAAATCAATTGAATTTCCCATGAAAATTCTTTGATTCGAAAGTCATCGACAAACAAGTAACGCCAATTAAAAGGAAACATGAAGTTCGTATTTATCATTTACAAGTAACGCGGAGATAATACGTGACACGAAAAAAAAAAGTGAATGTTACAAGATCGAAATATCAATTCATTTATTTGTCATTAGGATTGTGGCTTTTTACAAAATGGCGTCACCCTCAGAATGAAATTGGGTTACGCACACGTGACACTCTCTTATTTCATTGCCCGAAGCTTGTTTGACTATACTTCAACTTTATCTGATTTTGTATCTATTTACCTTGTCCTTTGTGTACACTTACGTGTACAGTGTCTCTCTTTTTTTTTTTGTCAGGCAAATGCGTATGCAGATCGATACGCATCTAACAGTCATACGTAGTTTTTTTATAATCCCTACTAAAGTCATTAGTCATTTTTTTTTAGGGTTTTCAAGTTATTATATAAGTACAAGAAATATGGTGAAACTTTGGAAATTTGAATTATCAGCAACAGACTCTATAAGCTTATTCCGAAACGCTATACCAAGTGAAATTAGCCCCCCTTCGATTTGATTTCTATGGGAAAACCAACTTCAGGTAGTGTAATATTGGATAACCTTGAGTATCCCTAAGTAAACTTTATATAGGTTTATATATGTATATAGTAATTCAAATGCTCGTACAAGTCTCATGAAAGTGTCAATGGGAACCCGCCTTAAGGACACCCGTTATAATAGTCTCGCAAAGTCCTTCGAAACTTGCAGCAACTATTCCCTGGCTCCTCGCTCCCGTCGCCTCGTGTACCAGTTAAAAAAAAAAGTACCCAAACAATGACGCAACTCTCATGAACTCGAAAAGCTTATCGCGATGTCAGCCACGTCCACGACTGGTGTAATCACTCGATCTAACTAATTATACCCACACGATGATTAATGCCGTATTGTTTGTTGTGCACGGTGGCCTAAACAACGTTAGCCATCCAGTAAAGGTTCATTCACAACGACGCTTTGGTTGCTCGTGACGATTAGCGTAGCTTGAAACTGGATCGAGAAACTTTAACATTCTCCGTGCTGAGTCTCCGTGTCATTAATTATGCGGATTATCCCAGTTCTAATTGTATTCACGTTGCTCGCCAGCCCTCACTTTGAACACGTGGCTTAGGATTACTATTTTTCCACGTTTTCCTGCAACGTGTATACTGGGCCTTTTATTTCGAATTTTCCGTTTCTTTTTTACGTTGTGCTTTTTCTTCCTATTTGAATTTGGCGCTTTTTATTTATGTCGTATAGGTATAACGATTTGAGATTATCTGTTCGTATGTCGGATGTTACCTTTAAGGCTTATTGTCAATGTTTATTCATGTGCGGTCGACTGGACGGATTCGTTGGAACGTGGCCGTAATCAAAATTGTTTCCATGGCAACGAGGTAAAGGGGGATAGGCGAACGGGAGCAGATAAAATAAACGGGGTATTGTGGAAAACATGGGAGTTGGATAAAACCGAAATGATTTTACTGCTGGACGAGAGACCTACTAGTATGTCTCATTTACTTTGGTAACCAACATGCTCAGCTTTATACAAGTTTTTGTTATCGGAGTAATCAAGGCTTTTACGTATGCCGTGTAAAAGTTCAAAGTGATTTTGGCATTATTAATTACTATATGCAACTTGATTATATTTGAACGCTATGAAATTCTTGTTTCAAGACACCCGCGAGAGTGGGAACTTGGTGAGTTCAGTTTAAAAAGTCCTTCTGTAGCATTGCACTGAGAACAAACGGAAAATGGAAACAAGCGCCAGATTATTTGCCCGTTTGTAAGAGTCCTAAGCCGTTTCTACAGGCGTTTCCATGGCAACCGAGTGCATTATTCAGTTCAGTAAATATTTATTATAGGTCCAGGACAAGAAAATTCCTTTGTCGAATTTTAATGTCTCTTCTAACAGCATAAAGTATTCTTTGCGTAATCCTGGGACAGTGGGAACATTGTTAAATTCTTAAAAAACAGTATTATCAACCTTATCGTTGGTATCGAACTTGGCTGTTGGACGATGGAAATGGGAAAAATTTTGACCGCGACTGTCTTTGTGGGACCGAGGAGTATACTTGTTCAGAACAAAACAAGGATATAAAAGTTTCAGAGAAATGGCCGTGGAAAAGCGCCAAAATTCTTCGTACATTCTGCCAAGTGGAAACTAATTCACCTTTATCAGTACCCGCACTGAGCTTAATCAATGAATTTATTTTTAAAACATCCCAAACGGGAATTAAATTACCTTTAAACGAGACATCCGAATCTATTGGTTTTCCTTTCTTATCTCCCACTGTAAAATTACCCGTGTCCTGTGTGTCTATTTGTCGTGCCTGTATATCGTACAGAGTGATTTTGCCCTACAGGGAATGAAAGGAACCGAGGGCTGTCCCTGTCTAACTTTTATTTTTCCCTTGGTTCTCTCTCTCTCTCTCTCTCTCTCTCTCTCTCTCTCTCATTCATTCCCATGAAATCTTCATCCGATCAAGTATACGAACGCAGAAAAGCAAAACTTCTTGCAGCTTTGTTTTTGAAGGAGAACAATGTGACACGGGTATCCCTTTGACGACCTATCCCTTATTTCTCTCTTATCCCCTAATACAGTTCTTTACCCCTATTCTTGAACCTGGATTATCTTGGAGGATACTACTACCAACTATTCCACTCCATCGGGTACTAGAGGGAAACTTCAATTTGATATCGATCCCCGCGGGATTCGCGTGCCAAAGGCGTTCGAGTTTCTTAAGGCATTTAAGCTATAGATATATGCAGAGTAAAATTTGCTAACGTTGATATTGTATATATATATATATATATGTCACGCAGGTCAATTCTTTCGTTTACGAATTGTATGGACGTGTGGGGAGCGAGAGACAACGGTAAAGAAAGTCACGAGAGGGAAGCACGTGAAAGGGGTAGTTTTGATGGAGGGATGAAAACAAAATTAATAAGTGGTAGGACACGCTTTTTTTTCTTCTTTATGAATATAAAATGTAAAATTTTGGTAATTTAAAAATAATTTTACGCTACTTGCTGGTATAATTCAAACAGCAATGGTACTTATATTTGTCAATTAAACTGGTGTTTCGAAATTTCATTCAAACATGTCGATTTTTAATGGAGAATTCCGTCCCTTTGGTCAGGCTTTGAATATCACATATACATATATTCACGTGCTGGAGACCCATAGAATTTAGTGGTTTTTTAACCACCCTCTTCACCAGTTCATAACGGAATTTAGGTTCAGCCTTATTCTTTGAACTTCATAAAGTCAAACTGTGACCAAAGCTTCATTTTACCTCTATGTAGACATACGGTGTCCGTGTATTACATACATGGGAAAAGCGATAGCCTATTATATACCAGGGAACAAAAGGCGGGAAACTGGTTCCCCTTTGAAAAACTGGCCTCCGTTAATGAGGGAGGTTTGTGTTATGTTTTAACAAGGTTAATCGCAACACTAGGCAGTATCACAATAAGCCTATAATCTTAAAAGGGTTGATAATAATTTTTACATTGTTACAAATTTTATTGTGAAATTATGAAATTAATGAAAAAAAGGGGCCCAACTGTTTTTTTTTTTAAATACTGTTTTGGATATATCGTAAGTATATGGGGTTTTCAGCGGAAATATCCTTTTTTTTTCTTTTTTTTTTTAATATTATAGTAATCCCCATTAATTTGATTCGATTCAATTTCCTCGATTACCTGTGCGCGAAACTCGCCTTTACGCCTGGTTACCTATTTACCCAGCGTTCTGGGAAATTCGCTAAAGAAACCGAAAGGATCTACCCTTTTAAACTTTAATCTGCCCAACTGGTCATGACCGAAAAGGTTTACATAAAGTTCCCTTACCGTTTCGTCCTCGATGCTGTTACAGTACCTGTACAGCTATATCAGTAATTAAAGTTTGTACTCCAATTTGAAAATTCATCGGGATTCAGAAAATAAAATATTATCTACCTAATAGCGAAACTTCAAAATGATACAGATTGATGCTTATTTTTTTGGGCGATCATATGCTCAGCTCTGACGTATCTGTCAACATCGTAAATAGCAAAATACGATTATATTCAGATCGTTGCGATAAATAAATAATACTGTGTACGTTGCTAAAAAAATCTAGTCTATCAGGATGGATGGTATCGATCGGTAAATTGATACATTGAAATTTGGAATCTATCCTAAACCAACCCACGGTCACTTCAGCCTCTTGGGTTTGGCTTGTAAAAATACGGCACAGGGGTTCGTGCATATAGGGATTCATGTGTGTTTTTATATATATGGACGTTTATTATTCTAGCAGGGGGTAGTTTTACGGACAGTCGTCTCATCCTGTTTTCTGGATGACCCTCTAAGGGTTGCGTGGTCACGTATCCAGTCAATAATCCAGGGATACGTGTCATACAGTTATAAGGATAAGGATAAATCGTTATACGTGAGAATATCACTAGGCATTCTCATTACGATTGGTCCTTAAGGCAGGTCACGCGGGCTGAATTAAACGTGGCGACTTAAAGGATCCAATCGGTGACCAACATTTTTTTTAATACGCATGATCGTCGTGGGATCAAGTATAAAATATTTTCCACGTCGATCATTCGTGTCGTTTAAGATTTTTATGAAAAAAAAAAAAAAAATAGAACCTCAAATTTCGTCACGGTCGAAATTATTCTATTTTGCGACGGACAAAGAAAAAAGGTGAACCCTTATTACAGGCTGTGACTTTATCGACCCCGGTCGCATCATTAACCACCCAGCGTCATTATCGTGAAATTGCGTGACTTTTATTCGCGGCACTTTTCGATCGCGAGATTAAAATTTTATATGGTTGGCAGCAGTGGGCGGCTTTGTGCTTTTAACCAGCGAGGAGATCCTTAAGGAAAAGTCGAGGAGGAACCATCGATCCCGATTCTCTGACGATAACCCGACAGTCAAGGATTACCGGGGTGCTTTTGAGCTTCATTGAAAGGGGTTAAAAAATCATCAGGGACTTAAGCCGTCTCTGGCTTCGGATAGAGTCAGGATTTTCTTCCTTCCTGAAAGTCCTTTATACAATTCCCCACTCCGTTGGGAATGGACCGAGGGGCTCTATATGGTACTATTATCATGTAACTATATATATATATATATATATGTTTTTGTGCGTATCTTCCTTTCGTAGATAACCTTATCACCGAGCAATCTTTCTATCTTTATCTCTCTTTGCTTTCTACATATTACAGTACCTCTTTCAATTAGAGATAATTGACCAGCTCTCTTTGACAAATCATCTGTCTGCTGACAATTCCCTTTTTTTTTTCTTTGCGCAACGCGAAATATATTGTCGGCAATGCAGAACCATTGATATTGAAATCATCAAAGGAGCTGGTTATGGATTATAGTCTATTTTTAGCATGTGAAGTTGATACGTCAGACAAAAGTGGTAGACGTGGGAAATGAGGGATGCAGGAGAAAGTTAATGTCGCCGTAAAAGAATATACGCGGATACGTAAGAAATTAAGTGAAAGGAAACGAAAATATTTTAAATCTTTTGCAATTAATTAAAAATTCACTTAATTTTCCTGTATAATAAAGAACTTTTTAGTCTACACGCGTCTAGTTACTCGCTATGTTTTTCTATAGGTTGAGATAAAAACAGCTGAAAGTCTTACCTCTTCTAATGGGTAAATGTACGTATGTGCCCGAGAACACATATGTTATGTATTCATATGCTGGGCAAATATGCGCGCCAACTTCAGACAGTTAAACCCCTTGGAAAAGTTGAGAGAACTTTAGAGTTCAGAATTCATAAAGTGTAATAGCGGCGCCATTGGAGTTGTAAAGTGTCAAATTATACATATATGCATGCGCGATATGTGAACGTGTGATTAATAAATTGTAATTTTAATTAATTTTTTTTTGTTCTAATTTAACGAGAATATTTAAAAACTAGCCTACGCGTTAAATTACTTTTGGCGATAGACTGAAGTGCAATCTTGTGGTTAGCTTTTAAAAAGCGTGCAGGCTGCTTTTAGGGTGGGACGTGTAATTGGCAAAAGATATTCAAAGTTTATCAGTTGGACGAGCTCTATCAATGTACTCCCTTTAATCGATTACAAAGTGACTGGAGCTGAGTCAAAGTTTCGAGAGAGAAAGGGTAGTAGGAGGTTAGGTATTAGCTAGGGGTGGTAAGGGCGGACTAGGGGCTCATGGTTAAATTGGTCTTCCATGGGGGCAATTAAGTCTCTCTACATTTATCGGCAGGGGTTAATCAGCCAGTAAAAAAGTCCTAGGCGAATCTTTCGCAAGGGGGGTGGATCGGAATTTGTCCAAAGATAATTTTATTTATCTTTTCATTTTGTCGTTAACAAAAAATCTCTAGTAAGAAAATCTCCGAGGATCGGCCAAATTTATCAGTGTACACAGAAGGAACGAAACTACCCCACGTTCTCAATGGTCAAAGGCTGCCACTGCTGGCTTCGTAGGGAATTGGCGTACAGATAAGGGACAATCCTTTTCTTGGAGTCGTAAGGATTTTTGAAGCTCCTGGCGAATCTCAGGTTGGGCTATCTCCCGGAGTAATGATCTCCGGGGGAGGGTAGCAGAGGGACGAAGGGGGGGCTGGAAAGAGGGGAAATAAAAGAAAGAGAAAAATCGTTGAAGGATATCGGGAGGAATGGGAACGTGATGAAACGGCATCGCTCCTGTGGCTATATTACTAGGGGTAGCTACAGGACTCTCTGGACTCCCTTACCGTTCCAGAAGTCCAGTCCCTTTGAAAGAGCGTAAAAACATGGAAGGGATTCCCTAGGGGCGTTAAATGCGTTTCTGCCTCTATCCTGGTATATTTACGTGCTTATATATATATATATATATAGCCATTCTAGTGATATACGTACTACGTATAACGTAGCTGGTCTCCCTTGTACATTCTTATCCCACCCTTACTCTTACCTTTTTATATATTTTTGTCTACTTTTTCCTTCCCTCAACCGCCGCACCCCTATTTACCATGTAATCCTACACGTAGATCGATAGCCTCGCACAAAGAGAAAATTCCTTACAAGACGTCTATTCGGTTTTCATGAAAATATTCGATGCACACTGGACGCAGCATCCTTTGCTGGACCTTTGGGGTATGAAAGGATCGAGAATTGCCTTGGGGGAATAAAAAGGAGGGATATTGATACACTCAGTGGTGTATATAGGTATACTTGGTAGACATCAAGGAAATGGCCAGTCTTGCTCTCTGTGCAATCGCACGTAGCTATTTAACCTTAGCAGGACGTCGCAAAGTCGTAGGACCTTGATTGCTTCTGAAGTCTTGAAATTCGTTACTACTTCAAAGGAATTTACGGAACTGACGATCTTCTCGACTTGAAGCGTACTCTGATAAATTTGTTGTCACACGGTGCTTCGGTTTTTGCTGCCATTAGGATTCTTATACCATACCGCTTGCAACTGGCTTGACGTTCTTCGATATTTCCCGAAAAAGTTAAAAAATAAATTTCTGTCGAAGGAAGTAGTTTCTTTTTTTTTTTTTCGACTGACTAAACATTCCTTAAAGTTTCGTGTTTGCACCATTAATGTTTTATTATAATCGTGACGATGCTTAAGAAATAAATATAAATTTGCATGTAATTAAAAGTTATAAAATCCTCAGCAGGCACCATGATGCTCTTATCGTATACAGTATATGTGATGCATACGATACACGTGATAATATGAATTCTTTATTTTTCTGTTTTAGGTAATTTATGAAGTTCCGCTCGAAAAGCCTTGTACGACGTCACGGTGAGTCGAGAGAGTAGATGAATATGAGATAAATCAATAAAATGAAAATATTAATTTAATTTGATATTAAAAAAGTTAGCTACCACATATATATATATAATAATAATCATAAAGCACATATTCTGCGTCCCTTAAAACAAAAGGAGTGGCAAAAGATTAGGAGGAAGCGCCCGGGCATAGATTATTAATATCCGCTTGAGGGGTTCAAACTTTTGCCGCGTTTGTAATTCGATCTTTTTTTTTTCATCTTCTTATTACTAACCCTTTGCATCCCTAATTACCCGACTGAGCTCAACCCCCTCGCGACTCGTAATTGGACGACTTCAAGGACCGGACCTCATGGACGCTGAAGACTTCAGAGAGCAGCAAAAGTTGAAGACGAACTTAGGGGATGAAGGCAATGACAAAAAATATATGTATATATATATAGTAATACACACGGGGATGAAAAACTCAGGATTATTCAAACGATCTTCCTTTACGCACCATTCTCCTTTCCTATACTTAACACTTTTCCACCCCTATAACCTGTGTCCTCCCTTTATCCAGCAAACAAGCTACCCCCTCTCCTATACTCTCAGCCAATATGAAATTCGCAATAAACTCCCGTTACAAAAAAGTTAACCGACTGCCCTTACGGCACTAGACGGCATCGCCATTTCAGCCAGTCCACCATTAACCCCCGTACTGCAACCACGTGGTCAGGCGGTTGCCGAGGGGGTCGGAAAACCACGTCGACTAAATCATGCTGAGCCTTGTTTATGCAGCTACAAATTACGTTATTACTTAACCAGTAAGTGAGTGCCGTTACCGGGCGGCGTATACCTGATTAATCGCCACCCGTTATATCTATTATAAATCCACCCGACGATGGCGCCCGGCGATATTTCTAGCAGCTTTGAATTTCGGGCGATTAATTAGAGGGTAGTACCGACTAAGGGTTGGGAAGTAGAGGGTGGCTTGACGATCGCCAATTCTATGGTTTAATCAACCGAGAGATTTAATGCAGCCTGCACCAGCGAGAACGGAAATCGGTTTGGGAACGTTCATCCGCTTCCTGCCGGACTCCTTGCCATCCTCTGGAATTTTAATCTGCATCCCTTTGCATCCTTTCCGCCCTTGCCTTGTCGCCATAGGTATTATTATTGCCCCCCTCCCTCCCCCACCGTGCAGCCACTCCCGCTCCTCCACGTCCGGCACGTTTGCATTTCTACCTTTGAGCGTTCACTGGGAATGGCCGCTAGATATATGTATACTATTCCACTGGCTGTACTCTGGAGGGAGGAGGAGGCGTTATTCTCCACTTAAGATTTTTAATTAAATCCAGAGATGCCTAATTTATTTAAGGGGCGGACAGCTGCTAAGTATTTCTCTACTGCTGGAAGATCTGTTGGTTTATATATATATATATATATATATATATATATATATATATATGTACGTTCATATATTTTATATGTAATTTATATAAATATTTTTCTTTCTTTTCGATGATACCAATGTGACCACAATTTTTCACGAATCTTTCGGTCATTTGTGATTCACGTTATCGTCCCCTTTGTCTCCGTTTTAAGTCCTCTGGGAGTACTATATAATGACAAAATTATAATGGACTTACACTTTCCAAAATCACCCTTTGTTCTGCATTCAGAAATCTCCTTTATCGTTGATGTCAACTTTCTGCCCCCGAATACCAGAACGGATAGATGTCTAAGGTTTTAGGGTGTAAGGTTGGGGGGGGGGGGG
>NW_014333082.1:36338-44266 GCF_000341935.2 Cephus cinctus | reverse complement strand
GGGGGGGGGGGGACTGAAACCAAGGGAGACGGTACGGTATGCAGAATTTCTTCTTACAGGGTAAATTTTTGAGGGTAATTACCTCAATTCTCGTGAGGAATGTAAAAGGCAATCGTGGCACTTTAAGGGTGCTTAGTTGTAAGACGATGAAAAATACGGGATGAGGATATCAGTCCGTCGAGGAATTACCGTTTTTTGAATCGATTATTCGACCCCCGTTCACCTGACCTATTACTTTTTTTTTTTTTTTTTTTTCATAAAATTTCAAACTCTTAGTACCTGTTATATATGTATATATACTTTTTTCATTCTCGCATTCTCCCATTTGCTTAATTGCCTCGTCGGGCATATATATATCTATACAGACTTATGATTAATACATTTTTTTTATCAGGGAAAGCTAGATCAGTAATCTTTTCACATTTAAATGAACCTTGAAAGATACGGCAAGAACATTGAATGGATATCTATAAGTGGCTAATCAGCACTCAGGGATATTAAATCTCGCGTTTGAACCCCCGCCAGCCAGCCACCCCCTTTGAAAATTCTAAAGCCTCGGAAGGGGGTTGCCGAGATTTTCCCATTTAACTCCGGCGTCTTTTACTTCCTTCTCTGAATTTTTTCTTCTCCCTAATGAATGGCCCACTTAATCGGGTTCCGATTGGTTCTCGGCCACCTGGGGTTAGCCACCCTCGATTCGTTTTCAACTCTTGGAAAGGGGTTACGGAAAAAAAAAAAAAATAAATAAAACGACGTGAAAATCTTCCTCGCGAGGCTTGACGAGTCGCGCCCCATCATCCCCCTGTGAAATTGATCCCGATGAAATTACCGCGAAATACAATTAGACAGGGTAGTTGCCGGGGATTTAGAGATAGAGTCAAGGGCTGATTTATTTATTCAATAATTAATTCTCGTTGAGGGGGATATTCCGTGGATGAGGCATCGTCCTCGTTTTCCCCTTTCAACCCCTTAGTTTAACCAGTGTCTCTCCTTCGTACCCCCCGATCATCCCTTAACACTAACGTCGACAGGTCACCCTTCCACGCGGGGGGTCTTAAGTGCAAAAAGGGAAGAAGACTCTTTGCTCCTCCACGGCAAAGGGTTCGTTCTCTGGATCCTTTAAGGGGGTAACCCTGTCTCGTCTGACGCTCGCCAGTAGAGGGACGAGATTCCTTACAGATTTTGCGACAAGCTTTTTAGGTGTCAGTTTTTCCGATTAAAAACATCCCAGACGCCTTTTCCTTCGTGAGCGACAATCGGATGGGACTAACGTTCGTTAGGGACCCGAAAGTCGGGAAAGAAAGTAAGAAAAAAAAATGGTTCTTTCTAACATTCCCCCAAAAGCTCCAAAATTAATATAAAAATCCTGAATACCCCCATCGGCCCCAAAGCAATAATACATTTCGCGAATCCCACAAAACAGTCACCCCATTCGTCAACCTCACTTACCCAGCCTCCATGAATCACGGCGAAGCGACCCTCGAGCAGGTGTAATTAGTTTCAACACCTGCCACCCGTCGCGCTGCTGTCGCAATCTCACCTAACCTCTCAAGACATAAAAGCCAGGCGTATAATAAGTACTGAGTGTGAATGGGACCTCGAGAATCATCCCCTATAGTTTCGTCCCTCGACCCTTCGCCTCTATCTTAATTTCGTGCTTTCACGTTTTCGCCCTGCACTAACCGAGCTTATAGGCGGTGCACGTACGACGTAACGTTTTACTTGCGCGTCCGTAGTTTTCGCGTTGGCTCACGTGTGCGTTTCGCGCGTCACGATTTCCGAATGATATCGCGAGGCAAGCCACGAACATAAATTCGTGACTTGGCAGTACCGGGTAAGTGCAACGTTGCGCAACTTTTTATTATGCGCCGGAAAAATGGTTGCGTCGTTGCGGCGAGGGAGACCCCCGACTTTTAGCGTATTATTATTTACCGACTATAAATAAGCGGAACGGTCTCGTCTTGTACTAGGTACGTAGTATCAATATGCTACGGTATCATCCTCGTAACTGTCGGTATAATCGCGAATCTGATATTCATACGTGTTATCCGTATTACTATAGTCCGGTCCATAATAATTCCATAGCCCCCTCTATATCCTGTCTATGTATTTGCCACTGGATTCAAAACTCTGCTACTTTATTTGAGTCACGTTTTCCCTGTCGCTGGAAGAGCGCATGTATAATAACGCGGGTCATTGAAGAGTCCACGAAGTCTCTGAATGATAAATAGAGGCTATAACACTGTAAAACCTTTGACGATAAGATGCAACAAAAATTATGTATGTTATTATCGTTTCATGTATGTTATTAGAGTTTTCATTAATCTACTATAGGACATACAATACGTCCCTGTAGAAGAATTTTGTACACCATAGTTTCTTAAATCGAACGTTTATCCTTTCTAGGGGGCCAACGCGAAGTGAAATCGCTCTGGCGTGTTTACGAGTTTTCAATTATTCTCTTATACTTTCCGCACGTGCGACACCTAAAGAATGAGGGAGAAGGAGACTGTAAAAAATGAGAAACAGACAGAGGGGGGGGGGGACAAGAATGAATATAGGCACAGACAAGGCGCGATACGTCACGTGCACACACATGTGTATTTATATATATATGTATATACCTATTGTCTTTGTATTACAAAGATGCCGCAGCGTACGACACATGAATCGAATTGGTTTTTCCAAGGTAGAGGGGAAACCCACCCTCTTCCAAGTACCAAATTTATCTTCCTGAGGAAATTAGAAAAAGCATCCTCTCCAGCGAGGCTCCTTTTTCTTCTGTGGAAGATGCTGCGGTGGTGAATATATATATATATATGTCTGTACATTGTATACGTATACGTTAGGTATGTAGGTAGCTTCCTGAGATCCTCCAGCGACTCCAGCATCCAAAACTCCTTCGTCGTCCGTGACCCCGGCCTCAACCTGAAACAATATATCAGAGCAGAGCGAGCATTGGACGTGGAGGGTCTAGGATGAGACCAAGAAGAAGGTTCGCAGACGTCGCTGATACCCGGAACGACATGGAGCGATCTTCGCGATAGGTATAAGACATACGAGCAATGATAAGAGTTAGAAGATTAATACAAAAGTTTCAATTTCATTCCATAAGGGTGGTTCGTGGTTACTCGACCAAATTTTATCCTGTCATACACGTTCGCCTAGTAAAATCTTATGATAATACACGCTATGGACCGCGTCTGACTATTTTTTTATCTCTTTTAATCCCCACGGAGTTACCTTCATGAATGATGAATTCACCCCCTTATTCTACCTCACTGAGAATTTCGAATAATTCCATAGTCCATGGCGGCAGGATCAAGTATAGTACCGGCATTGTGTATCTTGTACAAGTGGAGGGTATAATATATCTGGGATACAAGGACTCTTTAGTAGGAAACCCATGTGATGCGGGATAACTGTGAGGGATTTTAAGAGGGTTGATTTTTTTTCCAAAAATACCACCCCCTAATTTTTTTCTACATTTTTCACTTGGAACTTGTACTGACATCGGCCGATTAACATTGTTCTTTTCCATAATATCATTAATGGCGAGTATTTTTATGCGGACGGGTGACTTTGGTAGCTGATATATGTATACAGCCAATTACCGAAGTATGGTCCAGAACAGCATCTTACCTCTATGTAAATCAACTAACGAGCCTAATTAAAGTAAGCGAACCTGAGGGTTTCGGTTAGCCCAGGTATACCCGCCGAGGAATAAATTCTCCAGGGCAAATAAGACGTCGTCTTACGTGACGAGGGAGAATATTCCAGCAAGGGAAATGCAGACACAAGGGATGCTGGGAGATAGGGGTGGGGTAAGGATGTGCAAGAGAGACAAGATAGAGAGGGACTAGGGTTTCGTAGGAGCACGTCGTCTTGACAATGCACAGGAGTCTGCTCTCAGGGGCGTATTCTCTTCTTGGTACCAGGGTGTCCCAAGCAACCCCTCGTTTAAGGGTGGCTCTTTCGTGGATGTTTGATAACGTCGTACACACGGCCGATGGTCGAGACTCCTATATATCCGGTCTTACCGTTGCGTTTGCGCAATGCGAAGACACGCAACGAAAGGATCTAATTACAAGAGCTCGATCCCACTTCCGGTACCGGTTTTTGATAATATTTAAAAGTGATCTAATTAAAATTTTTTTGTGAATTCCCGAATATTTCTAGCCAATTTGTTCTATGCGGATTTCTGGAAATATTTTTTTTTATCAAAGACAAATTTCCTTTTTCCGTATTGTTGACCTCCCGTGTATCGATCGGCTGTTATCACCGAGTAAATACTGTCTTATCCATATAGAGAGATGCGTTTAATCACTCTTCTACGTTATGCTGGCACGTGCGAAAACGGAGTGTTATCGCCAAGCGAATATATCGTGTTGTCAATATAGAGCAATGCTGCTCATTCTATAAGGAGAACGTTAAGGCGCAAAGCGCAAAGTACGATAACGAATCAAATAGCACGTCCGAATGGTATAAACCGAGGGGAGTGTATCGGTACAAGGGTGAATCTTGAAACTCATCCAGTAGGATAACAGAGAGGGTCGATGAATTAAGATGAGGGTAAAAAGTTGGGATTATTTCCCGTCGGAATTATCCTATGGGAAAACACAGGCTATCGGGAAATGATTTGCCCTCCGGGAAAACGGGATTGCTCGTGGAGTCCAGGAAGAGAGGATTTTTGGGGGACGAGCTAGAGATGGACCAAGGTACGAACATACGTTGGTATGCACTCTACGGAACTACCCCAAAACGTTATCTTATTTTTATAAAATTTTTTGAAAATAATTTATCAAAATTATACAAAATTGTTGTTCATCCTCGCCTACGTAATATCGATCGCGAAGACAACGGTGCACTTTTTACCGTTCAGTTTGGGGTTGTTTGCATTGCCGCTAAGGGCTGACGAGCACTAAACATATATCAATGCGATTGGCCCCAGGGACACTCGTCGGTAACTGATATAGACGGTAGCCGGGAGGGACTTCAAGCCTAGACTATAATTCTCAATCAGCGAACCAATCCACTTCCTATATACTATATATAGATATTGCACGGTAGACTACCCTTATGGACCAAGTATTACAATCTGCAACCCCCTTTGCTATCTAACCGCGATTCAACAACTCCGGCAGCAGACTCCTCGGATAGGATTCCCTTATCTTTGGCGTCCTCGAAGTGCCAGGAAATGTTGAAACTTCCTACTGATATCTATGGAAGAAGACACAAAGGATTTTGTTCTCAATTCGCGACGGAGGGACATCTTCATTACTTATTCTATACCTTTGGCATCGTAGACGCTTACCATTGTCGCTATGATTTCTATACTGGCTGAGATGCGTCTTGCATTGCTCTACGGAACTCGATGCTATTATTGTTATTTACTGATTGTAATTCCATTCATTAAGTTTTCATTTAACGTATTACGTTATTCGCTAGCTCGTAGGTGTACTTGCGAAAGATATTTTTAATAGTGTAACAAAAATAATTGTTTTTTTTTTTTTTTTTTTGGTTAATTATTTCAATTATTTTTCATGCCCGGCGTTATTTTGAAATTCAAGTAATAATTTTTTTCGACAATTCTATTTTATTAGGGTACCCTCTCATTGTGTTAGTGATCTTGGGCAAAGTGGACGTCACATGATATATGTATAAGGGGTAGTCATGATGATATAGAACATATCTCAGTGTTGTCACAGGAATATTATACATAACCAACTGGGAATAGCAGACAGAGTCTACTTGGTCCAAGAAGTAAACTTTGACATCAGATAGAAAGTTCGAAATCACACTGCTGCCCTCCTGGTCGACCCCAAGTCACGTATCCGGTCCCGATATCAACTTCTCACGGCAGAGTAGACGGCTCCGAGGCCTCTGTCGGCCTTCTTCGTAATTACAAGTTCCACTAATTAAGGATGCACGAATTACGGCGAATTTTCTAATTAACGCAAAAGAGAAATCTTCGCGTGGAAATTCCACCGGACACGTGCTAAAATCATTCTCCAGCGTCTCATTAGCTTATACTTCTTATCGTTGGAACTGTATTAAGGTGTTTAGAATTTTCAATTAAATTATTATGTCGGCTATGTACTATCGCTGTATTTTTTTACAGTAACTTTAGACGTGTAACCAACTATTACTATACTCTGTTCAACATACTACAATATATTCATCTCAGTCAAGCGATTGCCAAGTCCCAGATGTGGCTGAATGTTGTAGGATGCTGTATCGTGGAATTGATCATACATATAGGGGTGTGCAATTTATTCTCTCTCTTTCTCTCTCTCTCTCTCTCTATATATATATATATATATATACATATATATGCATATCACTTCAGTTACTTCCAATATATTATACTTGATTGGCACTATATAAAAAAAAAAGGAGATAGTTATTATAAACACACTGTATATTATTAGGTCCGATCATACAGTCTTCCGTGTCTAATGATATTTAAAAATATTAAATGTTCATGCGACTTGTCAAGGGGTGGGCAGAGAGGGAAATCTCCCCTGGAAACCCTCACGGTCCATTATTGACTTAATGGAGGGCATTCCCCTGCAGGAATAACCCAATCGTCCCGGAAGCCATTATGACCGTTACCGTGACGTCACATGGCCAACCACTCACGGGATACCAGAGGGTTGCTTCGATTCTCACTGGAAGAGGGTGCGTCTGATAATGGCAGCAAATTAGGACCGCCAAAGGTCGCGCTATCTACCTAACCAGTTGGCACAGGGGGCAGGTCGTTGAGTAGAGGGTAGCTGTAACAGTGCCGGTCTGACAGTCGGGGGTGGTAGCGGTAATAGCGCCAGTACCGTTAGACACTGAGGGTAGGTTTCTACTATGTACTCGGCATAATGCGTCCCATGTAGCCACCTATGTGCCGCCATGATAATCTCTATTGGACGTGCAAGCCTCGCAGATATTCCATGGGATTTCGCTACTTTCCGAGTATTCCAGAGAATTGTTTAATTCGACTTAATCGTTAAAAAAATCATACCCGATTTCACGTTTATCACGAAAATCATTATATCGCGTATACGAAAATTGTGTTTGACTAAAAGATTTTTTTTTTTCACTTTTTCTTCCCAAAATCCGAACATCGAATGGCGACGGATCGGAGTTCTTGAAAACTAGTAAAGTATATAAAATGGATGTTCAAGACCTCGTGAGGAAAGTTTTTTTTTTATTTACAACAATCGGGGCTACTTGAATGATAGATTACTTTTTTCTTTTTTTCTGCAAAAACTAGGATACTCCGTGTAGGATCTGAAATCTTCGCCGCAGATAATTACTTGGGTGGTACAAAAAAATAGGTAGAAGAAAGAAATGCCTGTACATCCTCCTGGGCCAGGATCTTGCCCGGTTACAATTTCTTAACGATCCGCCAGGAGGCTGCTATCTCGTGAATCATAGCGCAGGTTTCCGGAAGCTCTCATGGAGGCTGGGCAAATCTTCCAGGACAGCATCTCAGACGTTACGTAATACATCAATCTTAGAAGGGGTTCTCTTAACGGGGGATTCCCCCCGGCCCGTCTCTTCCTTCTTAACGAGAATATCCTTCGGGAGGTGACGTAAGCACATCCCAACCTAAGACGAAAACCAGCCCCATCCCTTTAATCAGCCAACTTGATGAACGCGCCCGAAGTCGAAGGGTCTTGAACTTCTGCCGCAACATCCCTCAAGTGCTAACAACCCTTATTTATGCAGCGGAGCTATTTAATTACTTGAGCTTCGATGCCAAAGCATGCAAAATATATTCGTGTGTTTCCTTTCAACTGTTTTTATGGATCTTAACCCGGAAAGACGGAACAACCCCTGTCTGTGCTCTTTTGACATTAACGAACCGTACAGTGGGTGTGAATGGGCGTCCTTGAAAAATTCAATTTCACTCCCCCCCCCCCCCCCCCCCC
>NW_014333082.1:28722-36293 GCF_000341935.2 Cephus cinctus | reverse complement strand
AAAAAAAAATTTCCCCCCCCCCCCCCCCTCGCCCCATATACATATATATCACTTAAATTAAACGACATGGCTGCTCATGCCATTGAAGATTTTCGATGAGTCTCGCCGGGAAAATTAATCTCGTATTTTTCACCAGTCGATATCTTTCTCGAGTATCCTGAGGGTGTCGCTCGAGGACCTTACCGAGGACACTCAGGCCAGTGAAGAGATTCTCTTGGATTTATGAGTGTTTTATAACCTCGTAAACCGTTGAAGAAATGAAACTTTGAATTGGAAGGAAACAGTCATTCCTAGGACTGAGTTACAGACATAATAATACAAAGGGGACGAACAGGTAGTGTGTTATTATTATATTCATTTAATGATACATCTTCGTCGAGAAGCATCGGTGAAAAATAAAAATATGAAAAAAAAAAAAATAAAAAATTATATTTAATCCAACCATCATTTAAAGAGTATCCGCCCAGTCACCATCTATCAAGATCAATCCCTCTCGTGAGTGCACTTAGCTAAGGGTAGAAAAAGCAACCCTCTATAACGGTAGTCGCAACATTCACTTTATTCGAAACGAGCTACCCCACCTAACGGCCCTTATCAGTCATCCCTAATCTAACACGGCGCAGAGGCACCTCGTGATCTCATCTCCTCCATATAATTATTAAGGGTCGATTGATATTAATAACCTTGCCGGGCGATCTAAGTCGTGACGAATTTAAAATATCGTATCTCTATTCCCTATATAAGAAATACGGATTGGCGAAGTGAAAAAAGTTACTAGACGTACAAATAATCTAGGGAATATATAGATTTCCCGAGCACCACTCCTGTACTGTTCAACGTATGCTTTTCGTATTTGCTGGTAGATGGACAGTTATTGGCTTTCGAGGGAGTCTCTTTGGAATCGACCTAGACAAGGGCGCTTTGTTACAGACTCCCGCAAATGCATAGTCAGACTTATGGATCCATCCACTCCATCAAGCATTACCCTTAGTACGAGTTCTGCATCTCCTTGCATGTACCAGGCCCGTATAGCTAGAAGGGAATCTGAATTCAGGCAGAATAGTATCGGCGAGGCTCTTTTCTTGCGTATGGATTCTGATACTGATTCTGATCTCCAGCGATGGAAGCAAACCGGGTGTAACGTCCTTTCATTCTTGAAGTCTATGCTCAGCATCACTCCCAGTCGAATTGTTCATTCCTTCTATTTTTATTTCGTATCTAACAAGGTACACGTATATGTATATATATATAACTGATATACGTAACATAAAATTTACATAGCATATACATACTCGCTTTAGAGCACAAAAGACATTCCCATTCTTCCCGTGAGAAATTCGTTTACATATATTCCATAGGAAAAATTGAGGTATGGAAAAATCACCAACTGGAATCTAAATCGATTTTTGTTTCTTCGATAAAAAAATTCGAATAATAACTGAAAAAAAAAAATGCAAAAATATTCTCACTGTGCACCGGGTACGTTGGTACGTGAATACTGTTGAAGTTGGTAAATGGTGCCGATAGATAGGAAAGGGTGATTTCAACCCCTACTCAAAGTTCAATCGTCCCCAAAGCAGTTTCAGCAGCGAACCAAACGGGCAACCCTCATCGATTCTCCTGAACGTATCTCCATAAGTAAGGGACGAATACGACAGTCACTCTGGACTGAGAAATTATATACAGCGTTAGTCGGTAGAAACGCACCAGCTGAAGTTGGGCGCAAGCAGCCGAAACGGCGGTGTGGCTCTTTCAAAAAATGACAGCTAGGAAGAGCCGACTTAGCTGATGTTATATTTTGTCATTACAATATTGATGTCGATTTATTATTTTACTAGCTATTGAAATATTTCAATAACCTAACGTATTGCTATGCGAACTTTCAGTGTGCGCTTATGTGAATCGGTCACGGTGAGCTGTGCCTGGCTGTCATTTTTTGGAAACGCCACACTGCCCTGACGGCCACTTGCGCCCAACTTCAGCTGATGCGTTTCTACCGAACAACCCTGTATAGTATTGCCAGACGGAGCCGAAGAAAATTTCATTGCTCGTCACGAGAGTCGTTGAAGAAAGTTTGAGCGTTTCGCCGTAAGGAAGAATGGGGTCGCCATTGTCGCTGGTTAATTAAGGGAATCCATGAGAGATTAAGAAAACTTTATCCTGTCTACATTTCTTTCATACAGTATATACATATATAGGTGCAGAAAGAACCTTACGCCGATCGACGTCCTGCATTTCTCAGCTTCCTGCTCTCTTACCATTATCAGTTTGGCCGTTTGGCCGCGCGATGTCGCCCCGATCGTCGGCTTATTGCGTAGAGATATTGCGACCGGACTATAAAGCGCGACGCGATTGAAAAGCCGGCAGAATCCTTCGGAAGGAGCCTCGATAAAATTGTCCATTGTGCGACAGATTAATTATCCGCGGCTCTTTACTCGGTCCTCGAACTGGAAAAGTTTGAAAGATTAGCTATGGCGATCTAAGGATTTTGAAAGGAACTAAAAAGGCGGCGAGCGGCCACGCTGGGAACTCTTGATAATAAAAAGGTCGATTTATTCACAATACGTAGAATCCGCGTATTGTGTTACCATCTGTATACAATTACTAATCGAAGTAATTCACGGCTGCAATAGGCTCTCTTGGTTAATTGTCGTAATCTAGTTGTAAGTATACGAGATATCCTATTTCACAATTAAGCCGTACCGATCCATCGTTAGTGGCGTTTTTCTAGAACCTTCACATACCTAACCTCAATAAACGAGAAACCGTGTCCTTACTTCTCACGGTTCGTTATTTCTCCGGTAACAGATATACCTGTCACGCCATTTTGAAACTGTGCCAATTACGCTATCGTAATTTCTCCAGGGTATCACTTCCGATATCGATCCAAATCGAGGCTACATTTCCTCCGAACTAACCTCACTTTTATTTCGACATCGTCGACCCTGCCACAAAACCAACCAGTGGGTGATGCAATCGACAAAGATTACTTTGAAGCCTCAAAATTTAATTATACATCGATCAAATCCATTAATGGGAATATGCTTGACAATAATGGCAAAGGGTTATATAGAATTTCCGAATTTTTAATCCAAACCGATCAAGTGTATATACAATATATATATATATATATATATATATATATACGAATTGATACAGAAACTCTACAGGTTGCCACTCGGAGTCCCTTATCCTCGTCAGGTAGTGTCAAGGGGATTCCGATTCTCGACAGATGGCGAATCCCCCAGAGGGTATTAAATTTCTACCCACATGAGAGTCGGTGGGTAGCGCATTCCCCAACTAAGTTTTCACGTGTTTCTAAACACCTGACGATCGAACAATATCAAGGTATCTCGCTGATATATTATATACACACTATATAGAGTATAATCACTTTAAATTGAAATGATTCTATATAGATATGGACATTGGGGTTGGACATGCCGCAGATTTAATGCCAGTGGTGTGTCCGAGTGTCAGCTGTCTACCAGTCTCCACACTCCGACTCCAGGCACTCCTGTGGGTATATAGGGGAAACCAAAATCCCTAGCAGAACCACCGACGGTTTCTATGCAAATCTACTCATAACTCAAGCGAATACAGCGGCAGCCCACGAATATTCTCGGTAACCCGTTACCGCGTGGCACACCCCCTTCTGGCGTTTCGTAGAACTTGGACAAGGATTGGGAGAGACATACTCTTCTTTATGTCTCTCCCTTCCTCTCTATCTCTCTCTCTCTCTCTCTCTGGCATATATTCCCCACGTAGAAACGACGCATCCTCGCATTTAGGATGAAATTCGTGAAATCTCCTTGGCGAAAATTGTATAGTTGGATATATGCCTGCCATCCGCGCACCCTAGAATTACGGCCCTGTCGAGTCTAGTATCTCCCTCTTGCTTAGCCCTGGCAAATTTATTCCATCTTGTTCCTTACTCGGGCTTGATACTCCATATTATTTTTTTTTTTTCATTTTTATTATACTTCTTTCGCCAGTTTCGGTGGTTCCTCTATGTCTTTTTTTTTTAATCTGTCATCTTTATTTACGTCACGTCCACTGCAAGCTTATTTGAAAACATAACCGGAGTCGAGATTTTTAATAAAGCTCGTCAGACACGTCGGCCATTATTATTATTATGTTCCGTGAGTTAATTTGATTATTTTTGTTTGTTCGCCAACCCGTGATTATGCCGCATTTCCAAGTGCATAATTTCGTCGAGTATTCGCGCTTGTCACAACATATGTCGCTCATACTGTTACCACACACGTCCTTGATATGGCGTACAATAATATGGTAGACATATTGATTCTGACAGTTTGCAAACTGGCGACGTCCTCCTGCTCGCCGGAAGTTACCCTTTCCATAACCCATTAATCCGGATACGCATATATATATATATAGTACGTTCATACAAACCAGTGCAACGTTATTCGTTAGAAAAATATTTTCACGAAATTCTACGTTGCAAAAATTTCAACGACAGATGGGGTCTGTATAGGTCTGTATGGATCAGTGGCAAATCCACACTCATGAAAACCGTCACGAGGTATCAATTATTAAATTACCAATAATTAGCACTTCGTGTCTTAATTAACCGATTAGAGGAATTTTCACGCTGTCGCTGGTCACTATTCGAAATAGCTTAATATTCGCAAACAACCCGTAAAACGACTGAACGCTCCACTGTTCTCTCAAGCAATCGAGTATCGACCGTTAAGGCTGATCCGCAAGTACCGCGAAATCGCGATTAGCCTTGGCCATCTAGAAAGTAGCCCGTGTTAAACTTGCGGGTGATACTACGATTCGCGTGCATTTATACGCGTATCGAGTAACCGAGGATCAATAATCGATAATCTGTATCGATGCAATACGTAAAGCCTACGGTATAACCTGCGCGGCGTAACCTTCGAGCGTTTATCGTTACATGGAAACTGGAGTTTAATGTGTGGATTACCAGTGAGGATTTATACGAAAGCTTCAAGTAGCGACAGTGTATGGGGATTGATTCTTGTTGGGCTTTAAATGTTCTTCTCATATGGGAACGATACTTTGGTTCTGGTGTGAATTCATCTCTTTTTCCCTTTTTTGATCTATTTTTTCCTTGCCTTTCTTTACCATTGAAATTATCCTTTCGAATTCCAATTTTTACGCGAATTCGATTAAACGCTTGATACACTGAATTTTTTCGTGAGAATTTCAACATCAGATATATATATATATATATATATATATATCCTTTTTCTTCCTCTCTGTAACTCTGTTTCTCACTCTTTTACAGATTCCGCAGCTTTTTCTAGTATCCAATACAACTTCAATGAACGTTATTGCATCGCGTCCTTCATATTTCCCGCGAATTCCTGTATCAGTTTTTATAGCAAGATTTTCGCTTCAGAAAAATCCGGGAAACACTCGTCGGTTGGTATAGTAGAATTTTTAATATTAGTTTTCACAGGCACGTCGGGATAAAACCACATAACAAGAAAGAGGGAAACACGTGGCACTCGACTGTCAAACTTTTCATCAATCACCTCGTTTATTTTCACAATGTAAATTTCGACATCTCGTAATACGACGAAACGTAAACGCCATCTTTATCGCCAATGTCCCATTGCATTAATTATCCCCCAAAGTTACCACGTTATAAGGTCCTTTCGACGCGTAAAAGCCGAGATATCAAACGGCGGGAACGAGTAATTATTTAAAATAAGCCTAACAAGGGGAGGACGCGAGCTTGGGGTCACGGATTTAGGAGTCCTTTTCGGGTAGGGAAGTACTTTGTAATAACAAACTACAGGCCAAGTGGCAGGATGCAACTTGGACCCGTTTTCGAGAAAAACCAGTTTGAAAAACGTAGTACTACTCAAATACCTGCACCGTTGCAAATATTTTCGAGAAGGCAGCGTAGCTCGGTGGCAGCGTTCCTGACTACCACCCGAACGGCCAGGGTTCGATTCTCCCATCACACGTATATTTTTTTATATTAATTCTTTTTTTTTTGCTACTCGACAAGCCATGTTTATCTATTAACAATTTTGTCAATTTACGTACGAAACGAGTGCATTGGAACACTATTATTTTTCATTATCAGACACTGGTTTATTGGAAAAGGTTATAAAGATTCAAAGCGTATTATTAGGTGTACATATATTTTTATTATTCGCTATCACTACTGGCTTCTGTATAGCCTTTACATTTATTTGGATGGTATGTATCATAAAAGCATGCAAAACATAAATTATGTTCACACCATGCACATTTTATGAATGCAACTTCTTGTTCGTTGTAATGGCAATGTTCTTTTGATAGTGACAGAACAAAGTTAATTTCGTTCACATTTAAAAACATAGGTCTGTCTTCAGTTAGTTTTTCGGCGAACCAAGCATATTTCAGCATATTGTAAAATTGTGGAGCGCTTAATTGATTATGAACCAAAGACTATATTTTAATCGAATCTTCACGCGATGCTAGTTCTCTTTGGTCTTTTAATAAAGCAGGAGCGTTTTGTATGCGCGTTATTAAAAGTTGTACCTGTCGATAAAAATAAACATCGCACGGTTGATAAAGAGGCGTACACATTGGTGGTATAAATTTCAGGGTGCACGTCGTTTCTCCTGACTCATTCCCGAAAACGTCGTCATGCATAGTACAGTCTGTTTTTCCACCCCAGGAATCAATAATGAGCAAGAACTTCTCATCCTTCACGTAAGAAACAAGGATTGTTTCGAGATAGTTCCTATAATGATAAACATGGCTTGTCGGGTAGCAAAAAAAAAAGAATTAATATAAAAAAATATACGTGCGATGGGAGAATCGAACCCTGGCCGCTCGGGTGGTAGTCAGGCGCGCTGCCACCGAGCTACGCTGCCTTCTCGAAAATATTGGCAACGGTGCAGGTATATGAGTAGTACCGTTTTTCAAACCGGTTTTTCTCGAAAACGGGTCCGAGTTGCGTCCTGCCACTTGGCCTGCAATGTGTTATTACAAAGTACTTTCTTACCCCAAAAGGACTCCTAAATCCGTGACCCCAAGCTCGCGTCCTCCCCTTGTAAGAGCTTTACAGTGCACTGAAATCATCCGCCCGCACGTGTTCTCCAGAAACGCGAGAAAAACGATAATTGAATAGGTAACTGCACCGGACGAAATTTCAAACTATCTAATTTCTTGCACTGCAAACGGTTCTCGCGATTGTTTGCCGCCTTTGGCCGTAATGGCCGCGCCCTGAAATTCACTGACTAAAATAATTCGAGTCTCGTCGGGCTGTTTCGTACAGAGGCTATTGCTCTGTGTAAATATTTACTATACATATGAGCTATACGCTATGCGCAACATATATACATATATATACACTAGAACGTTACTCAAAACTCAGACAGCC
The DNA here is from genome assembly GCF_000341935.2 of Cephus cinctus. Lineage (NCBI taxonomy): Eukaryota > Metazoa > Arthropoda > Insecta > Hymenoptera > Cephidae > Cephus > Cephus cinctus. The sequence goes on along the minus strand of NW_014333082.1, from coordinate 28,918 downwards.
CGGTAGAGTTTATATCGAGTTTTATTCGGCAGAATGCACAGTGGCGCTAGGTTGCGTCCGATATGCTTACGCCTTTACGCCACGCGATGCAACAGCCTGCAGTACCAACAGCCCGTCCATACTTCCGGTTTAACGTGCACCACGGTCCGTGAATTAACGAATATTTCGTTGGGCTCCCTCAACCGAGAATTCACTC
>NW_014333082.1:2567-28589 GCF_000341935.2 Cephus cinctus | reverse complement strand
GGTGAAATCGCGTCAGCCAATTCTTTTCTGACATAAAGAGACGAAATTGACTTTCCGCTACTTTTTTTGCCACATGTTGAAACGTCACTTCGATCCGACATATGGAAAATATCCAGGCACCCTGTACAGTAAAGTGGTCACATATATACATAGGTATAGCAATACTTGGCAGCAAAAATCCAGGATTTCCGATATTTTCAATTCGACCTTTGTATTGCCCCCCCCCCTCCCTCACCCTGCCCCTCGTCGCCTTTTTCAAGTATACCGCGTTACTACCTTGCGTAAATGGGATCCCCTGCCTCTGGAACCTTTTATGCAATTTCGCTGCTTATACCCGGTTACCCCGGAAGTGCATTGGTGCATTTGAAAACACAGTAAAACCTCCCGGCGTTCCGGTAACAATGCTCTCGAAGCGTACTGAGAAAATGTCGATAGCTTCTCTCTATAAGATCGTGTCTTTTAGCTCTTTTGTCGTTGAGCTAACCAGAGGCGAGCAGTACTGCCAACTACGGCGCCGAAGGTGAATGTACATTGAGTCTGAATTTATTCTGGGGAATATTCACCAGGGTCTATTTTTATGTATTCCAAGGCGAAAGAGGCAAAGTATATGGATGGCTTTGTTAGGCATGCAGGTAAGGTTGGATCAGACCTGTGAAACGTCCTGTATACTCCGATGGGGTTTACACAAGTGGGCAATATGGTCGTGAGGACGATTTAGCAACAAAAGTTTCAGCCTGCCGAATGTGGGATCCTGTTTTGCGACCTCAGGATAGTAATTATAGAAACGTACCTCTGTGGGCTCTGTGGGTAGTGTCTCTAGGATCCATAATAGGTGTGCAAATATTAGGTGTAAATAAAATATTAGTTATAAGGGGGTAGAGGGGGATATATGTAGAGGGGATACGTATATTCTGTGAAAATACGCCTTAAGGGTGAATAACAGGGAGTGCTTTGAGTGATGTTTGCTCTACTTGTTGCAGAATGAAAATAGAGCGCTGAGGCTCAAGGAACCAGGGTCCCTATCTCTGTCTGCCGGAAGTTCCGGTGGTTATATGGATCCAGATGGTACCGCCATTGTTATGTCGTCCGAACTACTTCCGGCACCGAGTTCCGACCCACGGGTCACCTGGAATTACTTCGACGAGCACGGGTGAGTAGTTTGTTAACGTTGGTTGGACTTTGAGGTGGGTGTATTTACTGTACTGATGAATTCTTCATCCCTTTCAGGTACGTGTCCAGGGGTGGTTTAAGGGCCGGCGAGGATCCGTACGCCAGGAATAAATTCAACCAGGAAGCATCCGACGGTTTGCCAAGCAACAGGGACATTCCTGACACCCGGAGTGCCATGTGAGTAAAAATAAAATTTGGTTTCAAGGTGAATTTTTTTTTTTTATATACATATATATATTTTTAATACGAGCTATTTTTTCTATTACTTTTATAAGGTCCCGTCAGTAAATATTATTAAGGTAATTTGGATTCCGTTAATGGCTATACCTCCCCTTATCCCCGAATAGGAAGTTGATACATTGACTATAGACGGGTGTCGGACATTTTGAGGATACCAAAGGGGACGGTGGTGCCTATATGTTGCTACCCCTATAGTGGCTCGATTGATCTCACCATTAATCATAAGAGCTGCGGGGATGTTGGTGAAAATGAGGAAATCGGAAAACCAGGAAGAAAAAAGGAGAGCGAGCGAAAGTAAGGGTTGAGGATTTCCTGGAACTGGCGAGCCTTTGTCACCCAGTTAAGAGCTTTTTTTTTTGTAATTGTCTACCAGAATCGATCAAGAACTCGACTTCCGGATATCGTCGTTCAACGTGTCTTATTGAAGAATCATCGCCGGTAGCGTTTTGGCAACCACGAGGAATGAAGTAATATTTAGCCTGTAGAATACGAAGACTTTTGCCATCAGTTTTTGGAAATTGCCAGGAGCCAGTCGGATGAGGATTTATTCGGGAGGGTAAAATCTCATTATCGTAGGCGGGGGGTCCTCACGGTACGACGCCCAACGTTGTCGTGCATTCCACCCCTGAGAGAGTTCCCCTTGGGATATGGTAGCCCTAAACAGTCCTTTTAACAGGAACGAAGGGTCGAAATCCCTCTGACTGAACCGCTCTCTATATATTTCTCGCTCTCTGATTCAATCTGTAGAATTTATTTGATCTGGTGGGAGCTGCTTTTTTTTTCTCGCCGTAACAACGAAGAAAGGGATGCCTGTACGTTGTTAGACCAAAAAAGGGGTATCGACGGAAACGTAGCGATCGCTCAGGGAGTGGGCCACACAAGAAGGATGAAATTCAATTCTGAGACGAATTTGTCAGCGAGCGGTTCGATTTACCGCCAAGTCTCGGGACGCACGATGCATCCCGAGGTGACGGGAATGAAAATAAAATCTGAACTCTATGTAACCAGGGGTGCTTTCTTGGATAGGTTGATATACCTAGATTCAGCTTTCTGTGTGGGCTGCCCCTTAGTCATGCGATACCTTCGTAACTATGTAGATAGCTAAGCCAAAGAGAAACGCCAAAGCCCGGCAAAGGAAGCCTGGAATGTAGGTAGTTGGCGGAAGAAACTATGGGATTGAGTTTTGGAAAGTTTGAGGGGAGGAACCAACGTGCTTAATAGTATTACGTAGTTCGAGCCCTGCACCCTCGAACACGGTAATTCTAATAAAAACATACCCATCCTTTTTAGGCTCCATATTCTCCTACCTAAGCATACCCTTTCGCAGGAATGGAAACAGGGGTAACTTTAACACCCTTATCCGTTGCCCTTAAATTACTTGACTTTGACCTTAATTCTAATCCCACACATAATCTCTGCTACGCTCCCCTCTTATCCCACTAACTTCCATTCACTTGCCTGATGTCAGTCTTAATAGTCTTATTATGTTATATACATATGTATGTGATATAAGTCATAAGAGGGGTAATGAAATTTCTAAAACAATCATCGTTTAATTACTCAAAATCCTGACAGTCTTTCCTTTGGAATATATTCTAGTACGCTTTGAAATTACTTGGCTGTATTTATTTTATTTTTGTAGGTTAGGTCGTTCCTATGTAAACTAATACCGTTCTGGTATATGATATCAGTAGGTAATGGCCTATTAGAGTCGGGCTAACAAGTGGATTCAAATTCTTGGGTAAACTGATAGTTTTCTCAGTTGCGTATGTCAGTTTTCATTTTCTGCCAATTTTCTCGAGATCCAAGAAAATTTTATAACGGAATATAAACCGAATATGTTATAACGAGATCGTATGGAGATCTGTGTGTAAATTTTTCAATATGTATTTTCGTCAACACGGATCTTCTAGCTCTTTTAGCGATAAGGTGATATTTTGATCTTCTCCCGGGGCTCCAGCAACAGGGGAGACGCAGGCAGCTACTGAAGTAACCGGAAATTGCTGAATATGGAGGAAATGAAGTTGTTTCAATGGTATTCTCTGGGTCGTTAAAGCCAATGTTGAAGTAAATAGGACTGCTGAGATTAAAGGAGAGAGAGAGAGAGAGAGAGAGAGAGAGAGAGAGAGAGAGAGAGAGAGAGAATGACGATTCTATTAGTTTTTACTTATTTCCTAAGAAACTCAATAAGGTATCTAATAAACTCCTTAAGTTGATACTCATACAGTTTAAGTAAAGATAAGCGAAGTTAAAATAAAAAATAATAATAAAAGACAGAACAAGAAGTTCTTATTCAATCAAAGTGACAGCTGCAATTCGCTACACGAAATCGTCGCGTTAAACATGCAAGACCAGCTTAAATCCGTAGTTCGTTTGCCACGTCGAGGTTAGCCGGCCAAGTTTAAACGAGTCATTAATTACTCGCAGAAGTTAATTGACCAGGTACCATGATTAACGTCAATTCCATCCAGAGCATTTAAAGTTGCTGAAAAATGAAAAAGGCATTAGACGCATATGAAGTTTTTGCACTGGTAACTAATAGAATATTGGTACATAGGTACACCAAAGACGCGAGTACCGGATCTAATAGGTACCTACATACTTGTTCGATAGAATTTTACGAAAATCCATAAAACAGCCGCGTACGATATTCTCGCCTATAACATTAAGGTTAGATGAAATATTCAAAGCTCATTGAAATTCGCTCGTCGATCGTCGGCAGGGTTCGAGTGTCTTCGGACGAGTTCGTATGTCACGCGGAAGCGAAAGAGAGGGTTCCACGAGGAATAAAGTTGGAGTATTACGGATGAAAAGCCAGAGGGACTGAGAGGAACAAAGGACTGGCAGGGCCGTACCAAAGCCAAGTTTTCATCGAGGATTAGTCGTTTCCTCCTTATTAACGTCCCTGTCCCTCTCAGTGCCGAAAAACGAGCTTTCGCGTTTAGCGTATAATCACTTCCACGTGTGCCAACTGTTTCGTGCCAGGTATACCTAGTGTGGCTTTTCCTGGTGATGTAACCCATTCAAGCCAAATGAACCCTCGAGGATAACACTACATGTGATATATCAAGCAACCAAATACACACAGATACCTCTATCCAGTACATTTAACCCAACCTAACTTAACCTGGTTCCAACTTAACCGCCAGATGATAAGTTGACAATGAAATTAATTACGTCACCCTGGTAATCTTGACTTCCAACCTTTACGCCGTTACAGATACTCGCAAGCTGGCGCCAGCTAACCTCCCCGAAGGTACGTCAGGTGTGCGACAAAGGTATCCTGCTACGTGGCACTTAGCTCGTACAATGGCAAAACCTACTTGTCGCAGCACTTTGCTCTAAGGGTGGGTCCGTCCATCCACGACAACCCTTACGTGCTCACGAGATACCCACAGCTCCCCAACGATACACAATAGGGGTAGTCTGGCTTCTCTGTACAGATATTCTGCACTCGAGGGATCCACTCTATTACGTCATTCCTCCGATAAGGGAGACCGTCGCTTCGGCCAACAACCCCCGGCGTATCCACCCTTGCGCGAGAATGCCCCAACGATTTTTATCTGGAAAAATCCGCGCTACTCTTTCATGTACATGTCGCTTGGCAATAACGCGCTGTCGTTAGCAATGATGCTAGGAGGCAGGGGAAGCACCAGACTCGACAATTCTGACGATATCGATGTTATGTAGGGAGGAAATACAAAGTTCGTACATTGGATCCTTACACGGTTTATTAGGGATGTTCATCCATTGCGATATACTGACGTGTATCTAATCGGCGGCCACGTTAATTCTTCGCGAACGGGATCAAAGGGCGCGCACTCTTCGTAGAAGGATAATTTTTCAAATTTCGTTGCGGCATTCTTCATTGTCGCTCGAGGGGTCGGAGAATTTAATAAAAAATAATCAGGCGAACCGCACCCCCTCCCAATCCTCCCGGGAGGCCACAAGTAATGGATCCCTCGGTGGTGAAGCCTCGTAAAGGTTATCGCTGGTAAAACAGATCGACCTCTATATATCCTCGGGACCTCCAGGGTCAGGATCTTCCCTTTCAGGAAGGTTCTTATAGTTTTACCCGCTGTCGCGAAATCGCTCCTGTACCGAGTGCCTTCTACAATTTACCTTAGTCTGGTGGGCAGTTTTATGCTTTTTTTATTTTTACCTTTTTTTAAAAATAGTTTTATCATCAATTGTCACTGCATCGAACATTCTTTTTACACTTCCTCGTCGCGTCGTTATCGACGTTAATGTCTATTTATTTTGGACCCGAACGTTCGTAGACTTTTTATGACGTTCGCTAACAATTATGATACGGCAAAATTTTATTATTATTTTTTTTTTTCGTTTGGTCTGCGTAATAACTTGATACGCATTTGCTGCATTTTGTATGGGTGTTAATTATTTTTATGTGTAAAATTAATTATTTAAAATTAATACGTTTTCTCGGTGACTGAGTGTTACCTGATAAATTTTTTGCACTCAATTGCGATTAAATAGAAAAATAATTAAATACACGTGAAACAAGGGTGAAGGAGTAATAATGAAGAATTAACACGGGAGACGTAAGTTCAGGTCCAGGCATTTAATATCTGTCGCGGGGACGGTGCCACGATAATTCAAATAATAAAATGACCGGAAACAGACAAAGTGGTAAAGAAGAAAAAAAGGCATCCCTCGTCCTGTTTTATGTGCGACGCTCGAAATGACTAGCGACGCCAACGAGAAGAATCGCCAGTACGTGTCACGACGTGGACAAATCCGTTGGGTTGGAATCCGTGTGTTTTGCTATATATTGTAACAGAGTATATATGTATATGTATATACACTGTAAATACACTGCATATACATGTAACGTTACGTTTACGAAATTTTTACACACGTATTTACCCATGCATATGCATATGGGATAACCTGTGCTGGGTTTATATGGCGGATGCACGTACGGACGGGATCATCTTCCATCGTATCACTTTCGGCTGCTACCATTTCCCATGGGATTCCCGAGGGAATTTCGTCGAGCCACGTATTGGCAATGATACGTGGCAAGTTTACACGTGGCGAATGTAAATCGTAAAGGCTTTAGATATACGTATGGCTGAATGCTAAACTGAGTACTGTGACTTATGATAATATCCTGTAGGAATATTTGGATTTTTTTAAAAAAAATTTGTCAATTTCACAAATCAGTTTCATCTGGTCACGGTTTCATTTTTCGTCAGCCCTGCGGGAATTCCGAGATTATTTTTTCACTTTTTTCCTCTTCTTTCCTAGCAATCAGTGTGGTTCATCCTGCAGGTTCATCCGGTTCACGCTGATCTTTCATGGCGGCAGGTTATAGCTGATCCGAGATTTAGAGAAAACCCCAAGGCCTGTCTCGGGCGATAGGAGGACCGCGAGATCCCGAAGGATTTTCAGGATTTGGTACGGAGTAAACGGGAGGGAGGAGTGTCCCTCGTGCCTGGCAAGTTTTCCAATCTTGTAGGGTTTTATTTATTATTATTTTTTTTTTTTACCAAAATTTATTCATTTTACGTTTGGTCTTTTAATTACGTAAATTCGGAGTCTTCAAAAATGGTACATGGGGACGAAGCTCGTTAAAAGATCCGAGAACTTTTTTTTTAGCTAATGAATGCATGACAATTAAATTGCAAATAAGAGATTCGCTAACATTTGTTTATTCCTAATTACTCTTTTTTTTGCACTGTGCAATTTTCTATGGTATTCTTTTCTTTAACCCCCGTTCCACCAGCTACGTCTCGCTCGTACCAACATTCGCATTTTCATTCTTATCCTCCCCTCCCCCCCGTTCCTGCTCTCACCTTGCCGAGAATAATCCCGCACCGAGAGTAATTGTGTTTGTTTTCCATTTAAGTTGTTTACCACCCCTATTTGCATCTTGCCTACCAACCACATTTACGGATTCTTTTATTTGAAAGCGCAGTGGGCGGCGAATGTCTTCAAGTACTTCCTACCGCCATACACCCTCACCCAGATACGTTCCTAGGACTATATCTCGTCCTTCCAGTCTGCTCCCATTCATTCTTTACGCGTCATTCGCTGTTTTCATTATTCTTCTTTTTTCTTTTTTTTTTTTTTTTCTTACTCCTTTCACCCTATTAACACTCTTTACCTACAGTCTCTAAGTCAGCTTTACTGCAATGCATATAAAAATGGCTGTATTATTTTTCTTTATTTTATTGATTTTACCATTTATATGTATATATTACTGTTATATAAGCATAAAACGCGAGACTTGAAACCGAAGTGCTTAAATCAATTTTATCACATTTTTTGCCACTTAAGATAGAAGCATGTTTAAATTTGGCGTATGAATAAAATATACATATATAATTTTTTTTTTATATACCCTGTGCAAAATTCCCGTCTCTCTTGTAAGGTTGAGCTCTCACGTTTTAAGGCGTGCCGTAGTTACCGCCACGTACTATCGTTCACCGCCACGGCAAAGCACTCCGTGGATCCAGCAAAATGACTATAATTCCTTTAGTAACCGATTCTCTTACGTATCTCACATTACGTAATAACGCGACAACGGGGCGGAGAGCAGACAGCGAACAACCAGCGACGCCACATGGGAGGGTGGGCGATCGCCAACTACAGCCTCGTGACGTCCACCCCGAGGAACCGGAGGACCCGTTGCCGTATCGCGTGCCGACCGCAAAAGAGGCACGGGAGTCGCGTGCCTGGTCTTACCCAGCTATCGGTACGCGCCATGGCCCATTGCACTGTGTCCCGAACGGCGCCTCTCAGACCTCGAGCACAGACGGTGGCTGACGGAAGACTCCAAGTGATCCTTTCGAGGAATCAAAGACGATCATCGATAGCAACCGAAATGACTCGGGAAGCCAGGCATCCCGAGACGACGGCGAAAAGTGGAGGACGCCCCCTGGCAGCTGAGGCGACGAGGTGGATGATCCTGTGGACCCTACCGAAGGGCCAGCCAGAAGGCTGCTCTAGTACAGCAATCCCAGGAAGTGCTAGTTACCGTCGGGAACCCCGACCCCGTAGCTGGGGAAACGTGCACCTCGATGAAGTAGTAGCATCCGCATCATAGGGCCAAGTCAGTGAACCTCGCTGGGGACAATCGAAATTGTCGATTACAGTATTAAAACGCAATATCGATTATCAGTTGACATTATAACTTGAATATCGCCATATCGAATTCTAAAGAGACTCCTGGCATTATTTATATTGGGGCGAGTGCATAGGTTCGACAGACGCGCGTATTAGCAGGGCCTAACTCGTTAGATTACCGGGGGCATTTCGCTACCGGCCTGGCGGATGGATCGCTCTCTTGCTGGCTGTCCGTGACGAAGACTAGATGTTCGATTTATTTCGTTTTTTTATCACCGGTGAGTTCTGAGCGTCGATTAACGTAGAATTTTCTTTGTACACCTGATAATTAATCTCGTTATCGATTTCTTTCGATTCGAAGTCTTTATCGTTGCCTGTGAGTGTTAATTCTCAAAGCACGTCGGGAAGATTCTGTGATTACCGTGTACTTATTTATCGTATCAAATATCTTGTGAAATTTTTAATTGTCATATGTTTTTTCATCCTGGAATATGGGGCCACAGTGCCTGGTATCGCTATGGGTTCTCGATCGCGGAACGTATTTTATAGTCTGCTTGATAATACCTGTCTGTCTGATTTTGCTTTGTAATTTTCTATCTCTAACGATATTACTAGTCTGTATTATTTATTCCGTCTAAGTATTCGAATTGCTCGCGAACATTATTGATCTTACTGTATCTGTCCCTTTACATCGCGTGACTGGTATGTTCTCTGCAATATGCCGTTACTCGGTGCTTTGTGGAGGCAGTGCTATCGTTTTACATTTGGTATCAGAGCTATCGTCCAGTGAATTATATTCTCTGTGGCCGTAGCGCCTTTTTCGCCAGGGCTGTCGTCACGTTACCGTTCCCATGATCCGATTATTTGCGAGTGCGCCTTCCGGTCACTTTGGCACATCGTTCACGTATTCCTTATCGCTCCTTTCTTAATCTCGTTCGTTCGTAACTATTGTGCTTTACGTTTTATCGCATCCTGACAACAAGGGCCTTGGTTATATTACTTTGAATTTCGTTTCCCTTCGTTTCTGGTTATCGCGTTACCTTTTGGGCTCTGAGAGTCCGGATCCTCTATCCTTGTCGTTTCAGGGAAAGGAACCGAGCTAGGGTGTTGTCGGTATAATCGTCGCGTGGGAGGTTCCTGATTTTCGCGAAATTTTCACGTGCGGCATCCCGGTGGATACCTGACGCCCAGGTACTTTCCGGCTCTCTCTCTCTCTCTCTCTCTCTCTCTCTCTCTCTCTCTCTCTCTCTCTCTCTCTCTCTCTCTCTCACGGAGGTACTCGTATCCGCGACGACGAAATATCTCGTTTACTTGTATATAAATTTTTCAAAATTTTCGTTTCGCGATACGTATAAAGCCAAAAAGGATAATTTTCAAATATTTTTGTATCTTATATAAAACTTGTGATTACTATTTATACCGCGTATCTCCCTTGTATATAAAGCGAGCTCTAAGAGAAAGCCTGGACGGTATCAGAAACATTAAGAACGAGTAGTCGCAAGTAGTCGCGTACGTGAGAACGCCGCATGTAAGATTCATAAGATCGTTCCTTTCCGTGTTGGTCAATTTCCTAAAGGTATGTAAGAAATTACTACGCGCGAGTTTCACGATCGGTATGTGTTGATGGGGTCAGTAGGATCAGGAGTATAGATCAGCTTAAGGCGAATCCACATAGGACGACAGGGACGATTCATGGCGAGTGGCAAAGATTCAATGGATAGATTATAGTGAGAAACGTAAAATGGAGTGAAAGAAAAATGGAAACAAATTTTATGAAGATTATAAAATTACAAAAAAAATTGTATCAACCGATTTTCGACAAAATTTTTAATCCCGACGAACTGGAGTCGTTTTTCAATAATCGAACGATCATCGACCAGCCGATACGGCAAATTTTAACTGTCGACGATATATTGCTTTGCCGTGCGTTTAATCTTGATATTTATAGATGCACATGCATATACGTATATAGATATATGCTATAGGCAGGTGGGGACCTCTTGTAGAATTTGAATGGCGCGATACAATAACTCTAGCTTTTTATTATTACTGCGTCCAATAAATTCTTCAGTGTCCTGCAATGTTGTTCCAGGATCAAACACGGAAATCCCGAACTCGTCGTTAGGATTAAACGCGTTTATCTTTGCCCAAGTGTTTGCATGGGGTGATTATCGATACTGTCCCATAGAGCATATGTGTACTGGCATGGGATATAGAGTAAAAAAAATTAATTAATTAACAGCTGGTCAACGAATTTTCATTTTTCGTCCTTTACATCCTTCGTACCCCTGCATATAATTTTCAACCCTCGATCCACGAGTTACGTTCGTGTCTCATGGCAAAACGTCGAAAGAGCCCCTCTTTAGTTTATTCCTGAATAATACATAAGGGTTGCCTTAAAAATGGAAAAAAGTTACCACCCCCTTTCCGTAGTCCAAACCCACCCACTCACTTTCCTCCCTTCGTTTCCACTTTTCTCTTTTCTCCGTAGCACCACCGTGGGAAAACTTGAATATCTAATAAACCCAGCTGCCAAAGCAGCGTCGCGACGCTTTCCGCAAAGACGTCGATACGCCTATTGTAAATTCGTACAAATTTTTTTACGACAACCCTCCTGCCCCTTTCTCCCTCGTTCACTCTGCGGACCGTCCCGTACAAAATTTTCCTAATTCTTCGTTCGAATCCCCCGAACGCATGTTGGCCAACTGTCGCAGGGTTGGAAAAAAAAGTTTTACCTAATTATTCACTCCAAGGTATCTTTAACGTGAAATTAAGGCTCGTGTACGGTGTAAGTAGGAAGTAGATGCGGCACACGTGTTGCCAGACAGCCGCTTAGCAGTGAAAGGTAAAATCGAGTTCACACGTTCACATTGATTCGCGATTCTTGAATCGAGGGAAAGTATGTTTTCTTTTGGATAGCTATATATACGCTTTTGCTCTCGATTCAGGGTCGACTCTCATCTCGGTACGTCTTGCCTTCCGATACCCATATCTTATCCTGACCGTCATTATCATTCTGATCCAGCGTATGCTTCTCCTCTGTAGCAATTACCGGTTTTCTTTTTCTTTTTCTTTTCTTTTTTTTTTTTTACTGTTAGAGAGTAACTTTCGTCCGACCGGTTTGCGTCAGGACGTTAAAGTCTTGTGGATCTTGATGATGGGTAGTTGCATGTTTACTGATAAATTTATAATAGACTGAATAATGTAATTACGAATGAAGTTGTTAGGTATAAATTACTTGGATTAATTATCAGATAATTATTAATGGTCCAAAGTTTTTTTTCCAGATGAAAAATTTTACGATTGATTTAAATATGGAATGTCGATGGGATTATCGCGTCGTGGAAGAGTGGGTGTGGTCACGGTACAGAGGGGTGATTTGAAAGGATTAAAATTGAGTGTGAATAAGGGATGAATTATTGGGAAGGTATAGAGGAGAAGAAGGATGGTTGCCAAGGTGAAGGATAAGAGGGGATGAAATAAAAGTCCTGTGGCAATTGGTGATTGGAGGGAGGTATAATGGGGTGGCGAGCGTCGCGACGCTTGTGGCGTACAAAAGTGGGAGTGAAGGAACGACGAAACTTATTTCAAAATTATCTTTTATACAGTCGTCTCGCGTCTTTTTGCTCCTTTGGGAATTTTAGGGGATGAAAATTCCGAAAATTCATCTTCCCACCCTGCTACGCATCGGGCATGGGATTTAGTCGTTTGTCAAGAATAAGAAAATTTTCGGGAATGGAGTGGCATTATACTTAATAAATTTTGCTCGTGGCTGAAAATTGAATGATTCTTTTTATAACCGTATTTTTATTTTTATAACTTTTTATAACCGTATTAAGGATAACGAACCAGCCTTAAGGTTCTTTTTTAATTCCGTGTAAATATATCTTTATACCGATGTACAAGGAGACTGAAAATAATGAGAATTTCGTTTTGACTGTACTGACGGTCGTTTCATGAAGACTGACTTGGCTGACAGATCGTTGATGCGAAGCATTGTTGCTTTTTTTTTCACCGCTCGTAAATTGTATTTTAACTTAATCGCTCTCACAAAATCGTCGAATGGATTACCAACAAGTGATTCGTTTCTGTACCGGCTGCTTTCCATCGCGCGACGCTTTCGTTACGCGCGAAAGTAATGCTACTTTAAGGTTACGACGTTTGCGCCTGGAATTAATGTTTTAAGACTTGAGAAGCGGTATACGGACACGTGCTCGAATTGGCTATAGACCGTGATTGATTGCGTGCGTAAAATTGTTACTGCTGGTTGTTGGTAGTAAGAGAGTCAATGATAACTCTCATTTACTTCTTTTACGTAATTTTAAAACCTTCTTGAATAACTTAAATTTAACAAGAACCTGTGTAATTGAAAGCACGAATCAGTTTGTAGAATTTCGTGAATCGTCTAAAATCATTTTTGGCCTCGTTTGCATGAACTCTCTTTACAGCGACAGAATTACGTTCGTGCTAGCTAATTCGTCGCTCGTACTATAAATTAGGTCACTGCATTTAGGTATCTAATTACATTTCACATCGGAACGATACCAATCATCCAAAACCGATTGATCTTCTATACGGAAATAGTGTATCAAATTATTGTCATTAATTAATTCGTCCTGGAATGGTCAATGGCAAATCCGCACGTTAATTTCTCTGCGGCGTATATAGATTCCCACGCACTCAATTGGATTCCGCGTATTGACATTTCCCAATATCCCAAGGATATTCCGATAATTTCGAAAGACCATGATAATTCGATAAATTCTTCAACGTGAGAGCAATTAAATGATATCTTACGTCCAGAATGTTCGATTAATCCCTAGACTTAAAAATAATGCCAAATTCCTTTTTTATTATTTTTTTCTTGAATTAAATCCATATACATACAAATACACAGGGAAATTCATAAGCTGAGACACGTTTTTTCAATACAGTTTCTTCAGTTGACCAATTTAAGGGAATAAAAATGAAAAACGGATCAACTCCATTTCCTCATACGTATAAGAATCTTAAGCCCAAAGCAATATCTGGGGCTTGCACACGCTGACCGGATAGCTACAAATAAACAAAAGTCCCTGACCTAACATACCAGGATCAGGCTTGCCAACTCAAATATTTACCAACTGGGTCTCTGCCATAACGACTAGGTCGTTTCGTGCACACGATTCCAGTAGTTTCCTGTGGTTAGGGAACTTTGACTCTAGCGTCCTCTAGGGTACCTGTAGGTAGGATATAGTCTATCTAGGGAATTTACCTTACTATTTTATTCAGTCGAACCGTCTGTCCTCTGGCTAAATTGATCAGTGTCCATTTACCGTCGACATTCCAAATCCTCAAGATAACGTGACGTCAATTTGTGACATTAGCATCCATATAGAACTGGGACATTTATTTTCCCTAGATTATTATTGCAACTTGTATTAGTTTCGAATTCCCTAGGATCTACGAGGTACGGATCTAAAATACACACTTTACGAGCCACATTCGAATTTATACTCTCGTTAAAATCCAACTAACGATCTCTCCCTATATACTTGTGTAATTGCATTTGATTTCGCAATCAAGTACAAAATCGTATTCACCGTCATAAACCAAATACTGGGGAATCCCCGTTACGCCATCCTGACATTCCGTATAAATCATTCCGCTCGACGGAATCCGAATTCCTGACAAGGTCGCAACTGTCAACTGACTACTTTCGAATTCAGGATCTTTTTCCTAAAAATTATACACTGTGAACTTACATTTTTTTTTTTTCTACAAATTCCTCATTTTTTTTTTGGCCCCACCTCGTAAAGTTTCGCAAGAGTGTAATAACGCTTTCGCGATTAAATTCTCGGCGGGAATTTTAAAATGAGCCGTCGCGCGTCTCGCGAAAATATGACGTTAAATTATAGACGCATTATTTTTAAAAGTAGATGCCAGGATAGTGGGATCCAGTATGGCGTCGTATATCAGTGACGACGCCACTGCATCCGACCACTTCCTTTTGTTTACCGCGTATCCTCGTAACTTCACAGGAAGAGACTATATCCACAGACACCCTACCTACTGGAAAACCGGAAGTCCAACTACATTTCCGCACACCTCAAACACCCTCGGGTATACTTTCGCGATTCTACAAATTCCAAAAGGGAGAAAGTAAAAAGGGGGATGAAAACCCCTAATGCCAGCAGGAAAGCTACAATGTGAAGTAACGTACAAAGGCTTTATAATCCAGCGTCGCGACGTCTTTTATACCCGAAACTTGGTCGCTTAGGTATGTCCCTAAGAAAGACGAAGAACGCACAGGGTGTACCAGCAGTAGGTATACAGATTCGCTTCCGTCTCCGAAGTTTCCCAAGAGATTCGTGGGAAAAAGTTTTTCCGCTACGAGATCCGCAGTGAAATAGGGGTGCGGGGGGGTGGAAAAGCTTGTCGACATCCGAGATGTACATAGGTAGGCAAACATAATATGTACGTACCCGTACTGTATACATATGTAACTAAAGAGTACGCCTATTAACGCAACAAATGTAAATTAAGGGATGCAAGCCTTAAAAAGAAAATTTCAACTTTTCAAAACAGTCCGTACCCCGTTTGAAGGATGTTTACCGATACTATAGTTTGTATTTTTTACTCGTACCACCGTAGGTGCCTTTTTGTTCAACCCCCTTTACAACTACCCCTTTCGAATCAACCCTTAACCAAACTCATACCCACGTTCTATAAATGTTCTCGTAAATTCAACTTGGCTTTGACTTCGGGGCTATAATTTTTATTCGAGTGGCCCATTCGTAATCCGCCAAGTAGACTGTCCGAAAACGGCCAAGTTTTATGCGCATGCGCGTACGAGGAAGTTCGCTACTCTTATTGGAATTCGAACGCGAGCTGACTGGACGATCGGAAAGGAAAGGTGTATAGAGATCTACTAACGCTCACACGTCCTTGTTGTGTGGGATGACCCTAATCCATTAATTTGTCCATCTGGGATTCCGTTGCCGGTGAACCGTGATCCATTAGCGTGGCGAAGTAAGTTTGAAGAAAGTCTGATAACTGTTTTTTGGAATGCCTTTGAACTGTCTGATCTGTTATTACCATGCGAAGTCTCTGATTTAGATAGACGAATATGTGCTATGGCTTAGTTGGGAGATCGAGACGAAATAAGTAGCGATAGGGAAGACCCATTAGATTGTTCCACTGAGAATTGATGAAGAGTCATCAGGATGAATAATGATTTTCTGTCACCTGATTTTATCAGGCGTCCCGCGTTATCAGTGAATCAGACTTATCAGAGCGATTATTCAACACGGTATTCGGTCAATCAATGCTTTGTATATTTAATCGCGTGAACTTTGATCTCGAACAATTACAACGATATTAATAAATTTGTATGATATTTTATTTTAATGTTTTCACTATTTTTTTTTATCTCAACAAGATTTTCGTAACTACACACAAAATTTGTTATTTCTACCGTCCATCGACTTTAATCGAAATAACGTTGCGAGCGTCCCGGCTAGTACTACGTTAATGGAATAATTAACGTTGATTGATGCAAATTCGAAATTGCAATGTTAAATCGAAATCAATGGAGTGTCTGTTGCAAATACTCTATTCGCATTTTCACATGCTCGCGTATACGTTTATCATTGTCGACAAAATGTCTCTTGTACCGTTTGAATTGTTTTTGTCTGTTATCATTACAATTGTTAACACCTAGGCTGGTACTAGTAGCTAAGAAACGAAATAAGGTAATTCTTTAATACGGCAGCTTTAGGAAATAAAATGTTTTTCAGAGATAATTTAGGAAACGTAAGAGCCAGGACTTTTCTCGTCTCTTGGTAAACACTCGGTAAAGTGCACGGAGTGCACTTGCACTTAAGTGCAGCCAGTGCGTTTTTCTTAGTCGGTAATTCCTATTTTTTTTTTTTTTTTCAGCGACAACTTAAGCTGATTCGCGAGAGTCTTGAACTTTCGGTTTTGCGAGTTAGCGTCAGTTTTCAATGAAATATTACAAATGTCAAAAGTCACTCGTTATGCGCATGCGCGAGAAAGAAAATCATAATTAAATTTCAATTTTGTTCATTCCACGCACGCGTCGTATACACAGTGCAGGTAACCTATATAACGTACATACGCATGCAACTGCACAGAAATTTCTCCGCAATTACGACAATGAAATCGATCGCGTCGCGCAATGCGTATTAGCAGACGCGTATTTATTTCCGTGTTCCGGTATAAATCCGTGACGATTAATTACATTTTTTTTTATTATCCCTGAACGAGATCGCATCCTGTTTTGTTCGAGAGGTTGATAATCCCTCTGCTATGACGTCACTGATAAATCCTACAAACAAACTAATACGCGGTTATCACTATCTTCCTCGATACAATCCGATTGGCGGGAACTGCTAATTCATTCAAATTACCAGTTTCCAGTGTGACCAACAGTGGGGCATAACAAAAACATGGAATAACCAACATCAAAGGATCCGACGAGCTGACGGGAACGAATTTTGAGTACGAAAAAAGAAAAGTGACAAAGGACTAAAGGCAAAGGAGGGTAAAAAAATGCGAAAAAAATAGTAAATGAAAAAACCAAAAAGAAAACGACTCGTTACCGACTTTTCGCGTCGCTATCAATTTTTTGGCGCGTGCCATTTTTTCTCCCTTCTCCTCCCTTCCCTGCTTTGTCCCTCTTTATCCGGTGTTACTCTTCTATACCTTCCTCGAGTGCATTTCCATGTGAGATTGATACTTTCCAGCAGGATTAAACCAACTCGTTCATCCTGTATATTTACGTATAGTATATGTAGTATATAGTGCATATAGTATATGCATACGTGTCGCCCTGACTACCCCTATGCACATACCGTACTGTGGACTGTATCCATATATCCATCTAAATGTGTATACAATACATATATATGCGCATGTAACGTCCACACGATGTATCCACTTTAGCAGGGAGTCCAAACCAAATTGAAATTTCGAATTAAACGATGCGGATCATCCGCACCCTACGGATTCCGCATTGCTCCGCTTCGATGTTCCCAGATGCGTTTCAAGGCTTACATAACGTGCCAATCAAAATTACGTGAACGAAACTGGGAATATGTAGTAAAATAAAAAAGGAAGTACGATTCTTGTCTGATTCAATCACGAGATAGTATTTTGAAAGTATGGTACTGCAGATGACTGTAGAGATTGTGCTGGTATATCTATGATTTTGGAAAAAAAAAAAAAAAAAAACCTTCATGGTACACAGCGATCCATTCGTATGGAAATCCCATCTGAACAGTTTCCAGATTATTCAGATAGAAAATAAAAGTCTTGCCAGTCCACGTACGGAGATGATTCTATAGTCCGTATATGGTAGCGTACAGTACGTTTTGTCATATGCATTTTTTTTATCTAACCAATTTAATACTTGGTACGATAGCCTTTATCTTTTGTATTATCCATGTGGGTTGTTGCGAAAAAGCATTTTGCGTAGTGTTTCAGGTATATCGACTGCCGTGTTGTGTACTGTGACAAAATTACATAAGAATGAAAAAAAAAAAAAAATTAACACGACATTGTGGCAACACATGCTGTACGTATTCGATACGTGTATAAAGACCGTTGGCCAACGATCTTTTATTCCTTTATATTTTTAGGTATCCAGGATACTACAACCCTTGGCTATATCTGATCTAGAGGGATGCTTTTTTTCTTCTTTATTGTTTACACTGTATTATTTTCCAACGGATTTTCTTTTTGTCGACCGACCCTTCTCTTTCTGTCCACGTACCACGTGGCATTTTCTTGCCCCATTACTTTTGGCTATATTTACCCCGTCGAGGGGTGGTCCGAGGTTTGAAGAAAATGGGTGATTAAGTACGTTTTCAGAATTCTTGAGTACCTACTTTACGTCCATCTATCTACGAGACTCGAGAGGGATGTATTCATCTTAGGGTAGTTTTTTCTGGTTTTTTTTTGTTTACTGTTATTTCGTATCAATCGACACCCCCTGCTTGCCCCTCGATATGATTCGGTATACTTCAACGTGTATCTGTCGTTTACATTATATATAAGGATGCCAAATATTTACTGATTTCAATGTTTACGTATTACATTTGCACCGTTAATTATAGGATCTTATTGTTTCAGGTGCCGGATGAAACAATGGAAGGGTGATTTACCACCGACGTCCGTTATAATCACTTTTCATAACGAGGCACGATCAACCCTATTGCGCACGGTGGTAAGGTGAGTCTTAAAGTGGTTAATTTGACATTATTAATATAATAATAAAGGAATCTCTGGCACTGTCAGGCCCATATAATTTTATAATCTTCGTTGCTTCTTATTACCCATCATCATTTCTGGCGTCCCTGACATTTCCGTTAGAAGTTTGAAGACGTAAATCCCGAATAAATTTTTGCATGGCTATCGAGTGAATAAAAAAAAAAAAATTCTTGACAATTCGAATGATACGTTATTTTCATAATTATTACATGAAAAAAATGTCCATCCATTTTTATGTATCATCATACACGTTGGATGGCACAAGATTTATTTGATGATGACGAGCTAAGGTGTCAATTGGGATGCCGATACTAATTTAATACCTTTCATGGTTTCCTAACTGTACTTCGTATTACTGGATATAGATATAGACTAATAGATTAGGAACTGACTTGATGGTTTGAGCGAGGCACATTTTTTAACTCAGATAAATCCTGTTGGTTAAATCCAAAGTAGATGACGATTGATCTAATTAAAAAAATATTGTCACAATAAATTTATTCAAATCGCTAATTGTTATAGCGAACTATTATTAAGTTTTATATTTCTTTACAGTGTCCTTAACAGAAGTCCAGAGCATCTCATCAAGGAGATCATTCTGGTAGATGACTTCAGTGATCATCGTGAGTATAATTCAATATGACTTTACTACTGTCGATCAGTGACATATTTGAAAATATAAAAATCATCGTTTACTCGTTCCACAGCTGAGGACGGAGAGGAACTTTCAAGGATTCACAAAGTCCGTGTGATTAGAAACGAGAAACGAGAAGGTCTAATGAGGTCAAGAGTTCGTGGAGCGGATGCAGCGACTGCGAGCGTGCTGACATTTCTGGATTCCCACTGCGAGTGCAATGCTGATTGGTTGGAGCCACTCCTGGAGAGGGTTGCCGAAGATCCTAGTCGAGTAGTCTGTCCTGTGATCGACGTTATCAGTATGGATACCTTCCAATACATTGGTAAGACATTGGACCTGTTTGATAAGTTTTTATGTAAGTTACAAGATGATATATAAATTAGAATTACCTTGTATTTTAATAACAGGAGCTTCAGCTGATCTGAGAGGTGGTTTTGACTGGAGTCTGGTATTCAAGTGGGAGTACCTTAGTCCTACAGAAAGACAGGCCAGGCAGAAGGATCCCACTAAAGCTATAAGGACTCCAATGATAGCAGGTGGACTTTTCGTTATCAATAAAGCTTATTTTGAAAAACTTGGAAAATACGATACCCAGATGGACGTATGGGGTGGTGAAAATTTAGGTAAGGAGCTATTGTGTTGTATTTCTTGTGCAAAAGTTTAATCAGAGCACGGTTATAAGGAGCAGTATTTATCTACAGAAATTTCCTTCCGAGTCTGGCAATGTGGAGGTAGTCTGGAGATTATACCGTGTTCAAGAGTAGGACACGTTTTTAGAAAACGACATCCTTATTCCTTCCCTGGCGGAAGTGGCAATGTTTTTGCTAGAAATACTAGGAGAGCAGCTGAGGTCTGGATGGATGATTACAAACAATTTTATTATAATGCTGTACCATTAGCCAGGAACATTCCTTATGGAAAGTAAGATCCTATCTTTATATTGTAACAATTGTCACAACTGGCAAACGTAGTACTTGTAAATCTAATTGAGCTTCTCTGTCTCCTTAGTATTCAAGATAGAATGGAATTGAAGCGGATACTACATTGTAAGCCGTTCAATTGGTACCTGCAGAATGTATATCCGGAATTAGTGATTCCTACAAGTGAAGGAGGTCCAGGTGGATCTTTAAAACAAGGATCAGCCTGTCTGGACAGTATGGGTCATCTCCTGGATGGTAACGTAGGGTTGTATCCTTGTCACGACACCGGCGGTAACCAGGTTAGTATTCTCATAAATCTTAGACACCTTGTAAACTTAAATTTTAACTGGTTCATGATTTCTTTTTTTAATTAGGAATGGGGTCTGACTAAAGATGGCCTGATAAAGCATCATGATCTCTGTCTGACCTTGCCCGTATACGCAAAGGGTACTACGCTACTTATGCAAATCTGTGATGGCAGTGAAAATCAAAAATGGCGACATCTCGAAGGTGGACTTATACGTCATAGTAGAATTCCAGTTTGTGTGGATTCGAGGTATCATGCTCAACGAGGTATCACTGCAGAGAAGTGTGATTCCAGTGCGGATAGTCAACGGTGGGATCTTTATAATCATAATCACTAACAGCGTAATACGATGAAAAGAAGAATCAGATAATCGAGAAAGTAATCTGATTAATCAAGAAAGTTGATGATTGAAGAATCATCATAAAGAAAAAGAAGAGGAGTAGGGCTCTGTAAAGCGCAGCCCTTGATTTCGGTGAGCGCCGCATCGTCGATGACTTTTGCGTGTACATAAACTAAAAAAAAAAAGGAAGACTCGTTTTGCGAATGAAAGTTGCGTTCTTCCATATTGAATTTTCATTTCGGACTAATGGCAGTCTTATCAGGAGGTTTAGCAATTCTCAAACTGTACTTAGAATAATTACCAGTGTCGTTAATTCCACGATTATATAAACTTTTGGATAAATTTTCAAAATTATTTAAATACTTCTCTGGGAATTATACAAGGAAAGAAACGACAAGCAATGGTTTTAGGAATCTCGTGATCTTTCTATGAGGAAGTTCACGGGCGGCCATTTTGGTCCTGCTGTGAGCTTCTTTGTTTTTTAATGCGTAACACTTTATGTTGTCACGCAGATGTTTATTTTTATAATAAATTATATCTTCACTTGGTTGTGCGAATGGGCTAGGCTTAAGAATCGCGTTGATCTCTAATTGTGACAAGAAAGCAGGAGTTATGTGGAAAACTGAAATCCACGTTATTGATTAAAAGAAATAAGCGCCCATGGGATTGCGCTGGAAATAGCAATATGCGACGAGACGCTCCTTTTTCATATTACAATTAATACTCGTCAATGACATTATAAATAATTAATTAACGTCGCTCTAAGCTTTTGTACGATAATCCACGGCTACTGCAGCCGTCCGAGGAATCTCGTCGATTTATGTATATATATACTTATTCGTATACACGTATACATACATATATATACGAGTATGTTAAATAAAGAAGCGACTCTCAGGGTCTCTAGGTAGACCGATCGTGCGACATAAATCAAGTCAAGTGAATTGATCTGGATCTCCGAAATTCATTTTGATTCGGAGTACTTTTTATTCCACGCAATTTCTTTCCACGTCCCAATGTTAATATACCCATTTTTTCTGTCCTCTTATCCTTCCCTGTTCTGATTCCTGAAACGACATCACACGTCAGGGAGAACGTTCTCTCCTGCGACATAGTACTAGTAAGACACCGTAATCGCGTACTTGTATATACTTGTAATAATTATGGCGCGGCTCGCGGACGTGTGTCGTATTTTGCGATTTCTTTTTAGTCTATAAAGATAGTGAGACTAATGAATGATAGTCGATGTTATGTACTATACGTATTAACGTGGCGGTACGGATTAATTTTTTTTACAATTGCGTTCCGAAATTTTATTAGAAATAATATGTTATTTTATGCCCTTCTTATTATACGCGAGGGTGATTTGATTCGGTGACGTACTTTGTTAGTGTCGTGTTCTTTTTAATTTTGCAATAGGATTTGATGATACGGTTTCACGACCGGTATTCTAAGAGACATTGGCACTGCTGTTCATTCTATTCCGCATTTTTGCAATGTATTATATTAAATGTATGTACCTTAAGGATACGATACGTTAGTTATATTATAGGAAAGGAGTTTTTCTAATAAAATGTGGGATATTTCCAAATGATATTCTGTATTTACATGTATTTAATTCTCATTTTTAAGTGCATCTTAATTATGCATATTTTATGGGTGGTTGTAGGTAGCAAAAGTCTGACTCGTTCGCTGTTAAGTTTTTACATTACGCTTTCCCAAACCTTTCTTCACTTTCTTTTTAAACTCTTCAATGTTCACTGCACTCGCTTCAGTAGTTTTTGTATCAGATACTTTTTCTTCTGGTGCTACGAATACCTGTGCTCTGCGTTCTTCTCTCTTCTTCGTGGCTTCTTCGTGTCTTGCTTCTTGTTCCTTGCGTCGTTTTGCTTGCTTCTGTTCCTCCTTCAGGAAGTATTCTCCCGAAGCAAGTTGTTTGTCAATCTTGCTTTCTTGTTGTGGTGGTGGGAATGGAGTGTAGGGCTTCTTTATCTTCTTATTCTTGGGTTGCTTACGTTTACTGACATTTTTGCTATTGAATTTAGGCAGGAAACGTTCCCAATTTTCGTTCTTAAGTTTTGGATCTTTAGCCAATTCTCGCTTAATCATAAGAGCCTTGATGTTATAAATAGGGTGAATGTTTTTCATTGTGTCTTCAGCAATTCGTCGAACTTGTTGCAATCCCTTATAGGGTCCCAGTGCAGCTACAGTCTGCCCTTGAACCAGAACATAACAATTTGTAAGTAGTTCAATTGATTTCAGGGTACAACCATTAGGCCCAATCAGTCTCTGCCTTCTTTTGATAAACTTTTCTTTATTTCTTACTAGTGATGATATTTTAATGATATCTGAACCAATGTCATCCTGAAGCACTCTGACAGCCTGTTCAAATGGAACTGATCGGGACATGAGCTTAATCACGTCTCTTGCTTTGATAATTATATATGGATCCCAAGTTTTTCTTGTGGTACGAACAGTCATGCTCCCTTCAATTAGATCTAGTTCAGCTTTTATAGCATACTGATTGAATGCCTTTTGCACAAGTGGCCAACATTCCTTTAGGTACTGTTCTCGATACTTGGGAAACAAGGTAGCAAAGGAACTTTCCTCCAGCAGACGATGTGGATTATCCTCAGGTTTAAATTCAGGAACCTTCAGGGACCAAGCATCATCCACAGGTCCAGTACTCTTGAGAACATCATCCGTTTTTGAATCACTCATGTTTGAACTTGCAATACACCTTTTACAGTTTAATCACACTAAACTGTTTCTTGACAATTTCGATAAAATGTGCTCACTTAACTCCCAAATACCACACAGAGGTTATATATATAGGTATACCTATTCATAAAAAAAATCAATAACGAATTCAATCACTGCGATTCACACGCAATACGCAGTTCTGTTTAACAACTTAACAAATGCACACTTGCAAACATTTAACCAATTATATTTAAATAACAGCATTAAACTCAAATAGGATTCTCAAACTGAATTCAGCTGAGTTTCAAACACTTTAGCCATCTATCCATTGAATTTCAAAGCCAAACATTTACCATCGACTGAAGATAAATAGACTAGGCATCATACCGACATATACCAGAGATGAATAGGGAGATGCACAACGAGAAGAGTCCGAAAGTAGAATTATGTGATCAGCGCCTCCGTCGACAATGCGAATTCCGTCGTAGCCGAGCTAAACGTGAACACGAACGTGTAGCTTGGCGGGCAGAGGTTCTCCGCTACTTCACCGTTGGTTCCCAATGCAATCCTTAGAACGAGACCGGAAACTATAGAACGTCTCAAGAACGATTGAAAAAGCCTATTGTTGAAACATTTTTAATACATTTTTAAGAAAGTGCAGTGCTAACTTGACGTCCGTGTAGCACCTCAATTTTTGAAAATTTTTTTATCAATAGGCTTTTTCAATAGCTCTTGAGAAGTATGCTAAATCTAAATCTTGCAAAATATATGGAGTAGATAAAAATTGAATTGAATTTCTAGAATATCGAAAATAAATTATGTTCTAATCGAAATATTTATGAATTAGGTGTTTGGAACATTAAAATAATTAAATGAATCAATAAAGTAAAATATTAACACTTAGAAATTGGAAATTCTGGCCGAACATATTTAGAAATACTGGAAACTGCTTAAAATTGTGTGCGCGTAAATTCGTCGCGGAGGGCTTGACGAGTGGGAGCAGGCGGATGGTGGGGGGAGCGCTCGAGGCAGTGCCCGGACTCGCAGCGTTTATTCTTCCTCGAGCCGGTCTCCTATACTGGTCTCTTGGAAACACCTCTCGTATCCACTTCCTACCTTCTTCTATTTCTATATTTATTTCTGCTCTACTTCCTTACTTCTTTATCCTTCATTCTTTATTTTCTTACTTATTTCTTTCCTTATTTCTTCTCTACTTTTATACCCCGATTCCTTACATTTCTACTTTTTAACTCTTAAAATTCTATCTTCCTTTATAACTTCTCGTTTCACTTTGTTCTCTCCTTCTTTACATTGTGCTTGTTTTACTTATCTTGGGGCCCATTTCTCTCCCTTATACTTCCTACTTTTCATACTTTTTCCACTGTTCTCTTTTCTCGCTCCTCCAGAAGAATCTGATCTTCGTGCATACGCTTTACGCATTTACTTCGCCCCTTATTCCCTCAGTCATTACCATCTCTGTTTTTCACTCTTTCTTTTTAACAATCTTCCTCTTTTCCCCTTCAACAACATCTTCCGTGTCTGCTGCCACCAAACGTTTCTACTCAATTTCCGTATCTCCTATTCCTTCCTATATCTCCATCACTCTCCTCCTAGTAATACGTATACTGTATCATTATTGTATTTGCCCAATAAATTATCTTGTAACACTTATACCCCTTTCGAATCTCCTATTCCTTCCTATTCTCCATCACTCTCCTCCTAGTATATTCTTGAAAACTAAGTTATTAAAAAGTCCTTTGGAAAAGGAAAAGTCCAAAGTGCTAACGAATATAACATACAATATGTATATTATAGTGGTGATATATTAAATATGTCTCTAATGGTATTGTTATTGCTAATCTTTCGCAAACCATATATGTACATATGTACTTTGTATACTGTATAATTATTGCATTTGTCGAATAAATTATCTTGTAATACTTATACACATTTCGAATCTCCTATTCCTTACTATGTCTCCATCACTCTCTTCCGAATATATCCTTAAAAACTAAGTTTTTAAAATATCCTTTGGAAAAAGGAAAAATTAAAGTCGTAGTGCATATAATATACAATACGTATATTATATTGCAGTGATATACAATGTAATATATCTTTAATGGTACTGTTATTACAAATCTTTCGCGGGCTGTATGTGTATGTCTGTATGTATATCTGCACTTTGTATGCTATGTACTTTGTATGTCTGTATGTATGTCTGTACTTTGTATACTGTACCATTATTACGTTTGTCGAATAAATTATCTTGTAACACTTATACACGTTGATATTCTTTTGCCCTATGCGAATATCCCAGAGTAAGAATGAGTTCTGTCTCTCT
>NW_014333082.1:0-2415 GCF_000341935.2 Cephus cinctus | reverse complement strand
CTCTGCCATTACTTTCATTCCATCTGCATGTTGCAAAAAGTAAAGGGATTTTTTGAAAGTGCCCTATCGCAGTTTTATCTGTACCAGCGTGATACAGTTGATTTTCGAATTACTTTCGGAATTATTTTATTGGAGAAAGTTCACTCATTCTCTCAGAGATGGCGCCACATATCATGCCCAGGAGGTGCTGCCCTCTTATCGGCGAAAATTCGAACTAATGCGAATTTCTTAATATTAATAAGTTCCGAAAAGTAAAGGAATTTTTTGAAAGTGGCCCTATCGCAATCTAATTTGTACCAGCCTCTTCTATGGACTATTCTAACTTTCTGCATTAGGAGATCTTTCAAAATTTCAAGGAAAAAGCCCAGCCGTTTCCGAGATACAGCCTCCCGAAGGTACAATTTCGAATATTTTCAAAATCCAAGAATAGACTGAAGCCTACGTAACCGTATGCTTGTCAAGATAAGAAATATTAAGGCAGGATGTACAGACTAAATAAGAATATCGGATAACATAGGGCTAAGCAAATGACTAAGCGAATTCAATATGTTTTAAAATGTAGTATTGATAAAGGAAAAGCGATATCAGGATATGGATAATATGGCAGAAGTGGAGCATAGGTGAAAAGGGGTGTCGAAACATAAGACAGAATGAGAAGATCGAACTAATGCGAATTTCTTAATATTAATAAGTTCCGAAAAGTAAAGGAATTTTTTGAAAGTGGCCCTATCGCAATCTAATTTGTACCAGCCTCTTCTATGGACTATTCTAACTTTCTGCATTAGGAGATCTTTCAAAATTTCAAGGAAAAAGCCCAGCCGTTTCCGAGATACAGCCTCCCGAAGGTACAATTTCGAATATTTTCAAAATCCAAGAATAGACTGAAGCCTACGTAACCGTATGCTTGTCAAGATAAGAAATATTAAGGCAGGATGTACAGACTAAATAAGAATATCGGATAACATAGGGCTAAGCAAATGACTAAGCGAATTCAATATGTTTTAAAATGAAGTATTGATAAAGGAAAAGCGATATCAGGATATGGATAATATGGCAGAAGTGGAGCATAGGTGAAAAGGGGTGTCGAAACATAAGACAGAATGAGAAGAAGAAGGATGCTGTTTGGATGGAGGAGAGTAAGAAGGAGACAGAACTCATTCATACTCTGGAATATTCTCAGAAGGCAAAAGAATATCCACGTATTATAGGTGTTTAAAGATAGTTTATTTGACAAACGCAATAATTATACAGTATACAAAGTACATATGTACATATATGGTTTGCGAAAGATTAGCAATAACAATACCATTACAAATATATTAAATATATCACCACTATAATATACATATTGTATGTTATATGCGTTACCACTTTGGAATTTTCCAAAGGCCTTTTTAACAATTTAGTTTTGAAGGAACAACTAGGAGGAGAGTGACGGATATATAGGAAGGAATAGGAGATTCGAAAATTGAGTAGAAAGAAACGTTTCGTGGCAGCAGATAGGGAAGATTGTTGTTGAAGGGGAAAAGAGGAAGATTGTTAAAAAGAAAGAGTGAAGAAGAGAGATGGTTATGATTGAGGGAACAAGGGGAGAAGAAGATGCGTAAAGCGTATGCACTATAATAATTCCTTATGTATTTATATTTAATAATTGAGAGAAAAACATCCAAAGAAATTATTGTCTTTAAATACAAAAAATAAAAAAGTTATTAGCTGAATTAATTTATGTCCAAAATAACACAATAAAAAAATATAAATAAGCACACAATGACAAATGAATTCAATTAGAACATATTTGATTAAATAAGGCGATTTTAAGATATAACATTCATGACCCATTCCATAACACTCATGACCCACACTTACATTACAAATTACAGAAACCAAACTAAAATAAATAATATCGCTTAGCTATTCGTTGTTTCGAAAACATGATATACTTTGTAACAGTTGATAAAATTATGGAGGAATTGTTTGCGATATTCCTTTTTACTGGTTGATGTCCAAATTATCAGGGACGTATGCGACCACATCGATTGGCAAATATCTCCGTCAATAATTCCATATAGTAGTTTAAATAAAAGCCCTTTCTATCTTTGTATGACACCCTGCATTTAGTGATGAAGAAAAATATACATGAAAATCAATGACTCTAATTTTTAAGAATTTTGCTCGTTACCTTAGGTATGACTTGCTGTACTGCTTGGTGACATCCGCTCGTCTTGGAAGTCCGAGACAGAATGGGATGACACCAGGCAGCAACAGGACAAATTTTAAGAAATATAAACTCTAACAGCACTAGCTTTCGCTATTATCCTATGGATGTCACTACTATTAACATTTGGGAGGAGCGAGATAAGAGAACTGTGGAAGAAGTATGAAAAGTAGGAAGTATAAGGGAGAGAAATGGGCCCC
>NW_014333081.1:0-5616 GCF_000341935.2 Cephus cinctus | reverse complement strand
GCTCGGTATTTGAATCCTTTGCAATATACTTGTCTGATTTTTCTTTTTTCTTTTGCGGCATGCCAGTAATATCTGTATGTTCCTCTAGAGTCCTTTTACATGGAATTCTGTTGGTTCCCTCTTGCTGGTTCGGTATCATCCTAGTTTGTGTCCATTTATCCTTATTTGGCCATTTTCTAACCTGAATTGCTCGGGAGGCGATGTTGTTACGTCGACGTCGTGGTTCTGCCGGCGTTGTTCTCCAGGCCCTTGATGTGATTTCCTTTCGCTGCGGTGGTGTTTTCTCCGGGTACGTCACGTGCCCCCCGGTTTGCGTTACTCGGTGGCACTTATTCCACCAGGGATCAGTTTGAATACTTTGTTCACTCGTCATGGTTCTCATTACGATGAATACTGTCGCTAAATCATCTTTTCTTGTCTTATATAGCCTGGAAACTCCCTGAAGAACTGTTCATCTATTCACAATCCGATATTCCCTTAATCCTCTGTTGTCTTCTCCATACTTACGAATTACTAATGTACGGTTTCATGTTTGACGTATGGTATGTCCCTCTCTCTCTACCTGTTTGTGGATGTTCTAGTATAAATGTCCCCGGGTTTACACATGACTTGAGATTCCATATGGACCTTCATAAATATCCAGGAATTTCGCGATTAATTTATTCAATGGGTCAGATACGTTTAATGCCTTTATTAGTACCTTATCACCGATATGAAATTCGTGCATGCGCTTATTCCTATCCGCTCTGAGTGCTCTTTGCTTTCCCTTTTTTCTCATACGTTGCTGAGCTTTTATTATCTTGATTTCATAGGAGGGATCTCCGAGATGTCGCAAGGAAGCTGGTGCCAACCAGCGAGTCCATGCTCGTGTTGGTCGTTGATTTAGGTGCAATTCTATGGGTGTGTAACCTGTGCTGTCATGCTGTACTTCATTTAAACACGTTTCAATAATTCGGAGCCAATTTGTCCATTGGTTGTGTTTCTTTGCGGTAAATGTTCTGAAAAACCATGCTAGCCAACCAGCGAGTCCATGCTCGTGTTGGTCGTTGATTTAGGTGCAATTCTATGGGTGTGTAACCTGTGCTGTCATGCTGTACTTCATTTAAACACGTTTCAATAATTCGGAGCCAATTTGTCCATTGGTTGTGTTTCTTTGCGGTAAATGTTCTGAAAAACCGTGCTAATTCACGATTGACCCTTTCGACCGGGTTACTTTGAGGGTGACGGATCGAAGAGAATACTGGTTGTATTCCTTCCTTTTTTAACGCCTGGCTCCATTGCTTTGCCGTGAATTGGGTTCCATGATCCGATAAGATGCGTTTTGGTTTGCCAAGCTTCGGTATGTAGTCTTCGAACAGCTTTTTCAGCAGACTGGCTGTAGTCGCTCTTTTAAATGAGTACAAAAGTACGTATTTCGTAAATACATCAAGGACCGCTAATAAATACTTTGCACCTCCTTTCCCCGCCGGTAAGGGTCCATAAAAGTCAATAGATACTAGTTCCCGAGGTCCAGCCGGAATAATCTTTTGCATTGGAATGCTTAGCGTGCTGTTCGGAACCTTACATCGTTGACACCGATCACAGCCGGCTATTTGTTTACGTATTCGCCTTCCCATTTTTGGAAAATATAATTCTTCCGACACAAGGTGAATTAGTTTCTGTGCTCCGAGATGCCCATACATTTCATGACATTCGGAAATTAAAGGTTTTACCAATTGTTCTGGTATATAGGCCTTCCATACCATATCTTTGCTCCGATGGTACAGTATATTATTTATGATTTTATATGTTTTCGTATCAGCCCCTGGACTCGTTGATAGAATGCTCGAGTCGCGAAACGTCGCCGTTTATATACTCGTCAACGGTAGGCCAGGGGGCCTGAGAGGCGCGGAAGAATTGAGCGTTGCGATGCCTACGAATTGTTATTACTTGATATTTAGGGTTATTCGGGTTAGCGGGATCTTATTATTACCGCGGTACGAATATCCTCGGATGTATACGTTACATCTGTCCCCCCGTGCATCCGGCATCGTGACGTTCCTTAGTTGTCTTCTTCTGAGTCGGTACCAAATAGCTCATATGATCTATCGTCTCTTGATCCAGCGTAATTGTTGTTTCCATCTTTCCCCATGTTGTTTCCTTGTAGGTTCAATGGATCGGATGAAAATGCTGGTGGAGTTATTGGGCGATCTGTAGCATAGGTGCCTTCGTGCGGTATGCTTAGTTGTCCTTTCCATGCTTCATGCTCGGTATTTGAATCCTTTGCAATATACTTGTCTGAAATAAAATCATCTCGCTCGCCATTTCAATACGCCCTGATCTCGTACACTAATCGTATTGAACTTGGTGGCAATCGCTTCAGAACCTTCAATTCCTATAGTGAATGTATCAATAACTTTTACTCGTATATAGCGGTTCATAAGATATTTCGTTCCAAACACAGGTATAAGGAGTTGACTCGAGTAAAGAGTCTCGGCGCGCTGCGCCCTGTACAGCCGGTTGCCTGTACATGGCGCGAGACTCGACCGAGTCTCTTGACTCGTAACAGATTCCTCGATACAAAAATGCTGTATATTTTCTGGATGCGGGATGCAATGGCACTTGCCAGAAACTAGATCGGAGATCCAAACTTGACATCACGCCGACCCTTTGGCATTGTTGGAACAATGTTTCTACATTCTGGGGTGATTCATAATCCTTAACTAGAATCTTATTTAATTGCCTCGCATCTAGACAGAGCCTGACTGATCCGTCTTTCTTAACTACAGTTACCAGTGAATTTATATATCGGCTGTTTGACCTCTGTATGATGTCATTTTCCAAAATCTTTTCAATTTCTCTGTCGGCGCGTTCTCGAAAGGCTGCTGGGATCGGATATGTGCGTTGTATGAATGGATCTTCGCTCTTAACGTTTAGTTTGTGTTCGTATACTTCAATTCGCCCAGGGCATTTGTCAAAAACTCTTCGGTGCGCCATAATGACTTCTTTGAGTTTTCTTCTGTCATCTTGGCTGAGGGTGTTACACTCTTCAAGTTTTTGATCTATTTCCGAGTCCGTGAGAACGATCTCTTCTATTTCTTTTGATTTCATAGCTGCCACCCTTTCTTCCGATGTGTATTGGTTTTCTGTTTCCTTGCTTTCCCAATCGAGTTCGATAGTAACTTGTGTCTCGTTGTTTTTTTAAAGATATCTCATTATGCTCTAGGTTAATATTCGCCTTAATCCGCCTGAGCACGTCTATTCCTAGGATACATGCCGAGACCAAATTCGGAATTATTAGGACGGTAGCGGTAAGGTCGATGTCCTGGCATTTTATGTTTGTTTGTATTTGTTTCCTTAATTTCGTGGGCTTTGCTCCTGTCGCAACTATTAAGCATTTCCCAACCACTGGTAAGGTTGGGCATGTCTGGAATTTACCTATATTCTGTTGGTAAAACTCGTCAGAGATAGCGGTGACTTGACTTCCTGTATCTAACAGGGTTCTTACTGGAATGCCCTCTATTTCTATTATAATCTCGGGACATCTGTTATTACTGCGCTGTCGCGGCTGTATTTCGTTATAATCCACCAGGAGTTCTCGCGGGTCATCGAAGATCGATGCTATTTGTACATTGTATTGGATCGTCTCTACTTGGTCACTTTTCTTGGTTAGTTGCTGTATTGAGTTGCAGGAACGTGCCTTTTGCTTTTCTAAATTCGTGCAACTCACTTTTAGTTTTCCTGGTTGAGATTAGCTTCCTTCGGTTGTTCGTCTTCGGATCCTGGATCATGTTCTTCTACTTCTGTGGCTCTAATTTTTGGTACTGTTTTTTCATCTCTTCTATCTGGGAATGATCGCGTTACACCACGCGGTGTAGTATATTGTCTCTTTCTAAAATCTGCGGTACTTTGCGACATATCCGTTGTGGGTTTTATTTTAGAGTTTGTTGGGTTTATCTGAGGATATGTTCGTGCTTCCCAATTGACTATTCTATCCCGATTTTTATTAATCCCTCCTCCATTTTCAAATCGCTCAAGCAACTCGATGAACCCTTCAATTGTCGTGACTGCAGAAATCTGTACGGCATCGTAAATTGCAAATGTGAAGTGCCTCGATAAACATTGTATTATTTCGGTATCTGATTTTCGCGGTTGTAAATCCTTTGCGCTTCCTAAAATCTTTAAGGCGTAATTTGCCTTAGTTAATCCGGATTCTTCGCGGTAGTATCCTATTTCTAGATTAACGCGAATCTTCTGTTGTATCGTATCGCTCCAATATTTACGGAGAAAGACCGTTTCAAATTGCTCCACTGAGAACATATCTTCTGTTATTAAGTACCACCAATCGGCCGCCGAACCTTGCAAACATTGACCTATAACGAATCTGTGTTCGGAAATATTTGCTCTAGTGGTATATAGGTATTCCTTGAGTTCTCGAATGAATTTAACCGGTCGCTCCGATGGTAATCCTTCGAATTTCGGCAATTGATATGTGAAATTAAATGTGCGTGGTGTCGCTCCGATATTTATATCGCTACGAGTCGCGGTGTTTTCTTCTCTTGATTTGTTTATATTCTCGCACCGCCTTTCGATTGTTTGAATCGCATCATGATTTGCTTTTGCAATCTGTTTGACTTTTGAGTCAATCAACTGGCAATCTTGCCCGATCTCTCCTACTCCCGTGGCTATGTTTGTCATGCGAGCCTCGATATTCACTACCCTAGTCTCGATTGTGCAGAGCTTTTCTATTCATTGCTCTAATTCTCTGATTCGCGGTAAAAGTGATAACACCAAAAATGTTTTTTCAAAACAAAACGGTTACGCCAATTGTTTGTCATGCGAGCCTCGATATTCACTACCCTAGTCTCGATTGTGCAGAGTTTTTCTATTCTTTGCTCTAATTCTCTGATTCGCGGTAAAAGTGATGTGATTGCTTCATATAAATCGATCGGAATCGGTTACGCCAATTATTAAAAGTGTAGCCATTTCATAAAAAATAAATCCTTGCTAAAAAAATACCAAGCAAAAATATTAAATCAAATCCAATAAATTAGCCAAGCAAAAAGCCTGTGGTGTACTGGTATGTGTGAGGAACGGCCCGGCGAGAGGGCACGACAAATGTAAGAGCGTAAAATAAATGTAAAATCGGAGGAAATAAATGCTTTTGGTTGTGGTCAAGGGAGCCGATCTGTTGAAGTCTCTTTACTTGACATTTTAACGGATTGTAATTATTATCTTAGGAACAAATTCTCACTTTTATTAATGCTCTCGCCCCACGTTGGGCGCCAATCAAGGGAGCCGATTTGCTCGCAGCTTTCTTAAGACCTTTCCCGTACATTACAATCTCCTAGGTAGATGCTTAATAGACGTACATGTTTCTCTAGAAAAAACTTGGTGTGCCAGCGACTAGCTCCAATATATGCTCCATTGAAGTAAGGACGGCAAAAAATTCATAGCTTTGCTGACGATAGCTTTATTAGTAACACAACGGCACGAGCCGAAGCCAAAGTGACTGGAACATCTCTTCGTTGGAGGAGGCAGCCATGAGAAGAGCAAGGAAGGCTTCCAAAGTGAATGTATTTCATAGGAGCGCGCGAGAACAAAGTTTACTTTACCGCACTAGTGCTTTCTTCTCGC
>NW_014333080.1:402320-451768 GCF_000341935.2 Cephus cinctus | reverse complement strand
CTGCGAGATTTTGATTTAGCCTACATAGACTTTGATTTATCATACTTCTGAAAAACTATTGAAAAAGCCTATTGATGAAACGTTTTTTAATTATTGGGGTGCTACACGGGTGTCAAGTTGGCAACGCACTTTCTTAAAAATATCATAAAATTGTTTCAACAATAGGCTTTTTCAATAGTTCTTGAGAAGGTCTGTAGTTCCCGGTCTCGTTCTAAGTATTGCTTCGGGAACCAGCGGTGAGGTAGCGAAGAACCTCTGCCCGGCTACAATGGGATTCGCATTGTCGACGGAGGCGATGATCATAATATCCTACTTCCATTCTTGCCGCTACGATTTAGCGCCATGATTTTGGTATCGCCTAAAACCGCAGCATTGTGCACCTCTCTACTCGTCTCTGAGCGAAATTTGCTGGACGATGGGTGTGTTCCAAAATTAGCTGACAGCACTAGGTCCGTAGCTGGAGCACGTAAAAGTGTTTGAACGATCGGACCTACTGATACCGTTGAAACATCATTCCAAAATAAATTTCAGCAAGAATTTAGCATGGTAATTCTGTATTTCGAGGAGCTTAGTCAAGTAAAATTAGCCAGTCGAACTCATGGAATAATCAAGAAATACTAGTGATCCCAAATTAAGACTCATTTCGCTTTATCTCTAAATGTCCGTTATTACCCGCGTTTGCCGTAATTTCTTTCGAGACATTTTTACTGTAATTTCTGCTATATCTTTATATTGCCAATAATGTGGAACAATCAATATAAGATGTTGGTTATAGCTGGGATGTCCGACTACGCCTGTTCGAAGAGTTTCGAAAATCGCATTTTACAAAGCAAAGTAATTCTGTATTCGAATTTCTGAATCCTGTATTTCTTGATTGGAGACAAGTAAAGTCTTGTCCATCTTGCTGTACTTGGACATTAGTAACATGTTAAATCAATACTACTACTATTGTTTGAATCTCCAAGGCAATTGATAAACAAGCCACTACAGTTATGTGCTCTCAACTTATAAGCATTCTGTGAGTATCAGGTCTTTCTTATCTGAGGTTCTACTTTCTTGAAAATGTCCAATGTTACACAAAACTTGCTATCGTGCTACTATGGCTTCGATAAAAATTCTGACGAACAAATTTCAAAATTCTTGTCAAGTCACGAAAGTATCGACGACTCTGTAAAAACATTTACAGAAGCCTCAATTGCAGAGAGTATTGCGACGGGTCGAAAGTTCGATGGAGATACCGAAAATGAAAGTACAACGAACGTAAGTAATAGAATAATAATGATTTTTAGATTACTATTAAACTATAAAATTTATTTTCAGAGTAAGAACGATAGCAAGTCGAATCGAGGTAAATCATTGGATGACGTATCTGTGCGCACTTCGCGTGTACTGGACGAAAAGGCTTTCCTGAATGATAATGATAATGGAAATGATTATGAGAAATTCTTAGTAGCCTCATCCCTTGGAACCGATTACAATTTTGGGAAGACAGAAGTCTCGCCAATAGACAAACTGTCGCCTGATTGTAAAATTATGGCCGATGATAAAACAATTCAGGAATCAGAGGATACACATATGGATACGAATTTAACACTCATTCAAGATGTTATTCCTGATAGTGCTTCTGATATTTCATCAACACCTGTGAAAACTAAGTTACATGGAAAATTGAAAACGCCCGTCGTACCGTTGCCTCCTATACCAAAGAAAGGACCTAGTTGTAATGGAATTTACTTGGATTGGCCAAATGTGGGAATTGAAGAATTTCCATCTCATATTATTAAATCCTATCCCGGATTACGGGTAGATAAATTATTTTCGATAATAATAATATTTCGATAATATTGCTAGTTACAAAATATTTACCTAATTCACAGATGCTGTATTTGGAAAATAACAAATTGGCAAAACTTCCTGATGAATTGTTTACAACATTAAAAAATCTTATGTGGCTGGATGTGAGAAATAATTTGTTGACTTACTTGCCAGAGAGTATTAAGTATCATGCCAGTTTGGAAACGATTTTATTGCAAGGAAATAAAATTGAGAGGCTTCCTTTAGAGCTTTGTATGCAGACAAGCAGATAATCATTATTTTTTTACATTGAAAGTATGTTGGTGATTTTAATTACTTAAGGAAATTATCGTTCAGGTCTCCTACCAAACTTAAGAGAATTGAAGGTTGCTCGCAATCCTCTATACTATCCTCCAATGGATGTAGTCAATCTAGGATGTCAAGCAATTCGAGATTTTCTTAGAAGCGAATGGAATATATTACATCCCAATGAAGCTATTGAAGAGCCAAAAAATCGTATGTATACATACATATATATGAGATTATTTAACACTTACCAGTTAAAGCTACAGCACCTGTAAGACTGTAGACGATGCACCGAAGTATATTCCGGCGATACGATATTTTATATAACTGCAATAAAAATTTTATTGCAGAAGAAATCAAGGCGAAACCATCAACGATTTTATGTTACCAGTCCAAACAGAATACAAAGAAAATGACAAAGAATATACCAACCATGTCAAAGTATGCGACATTCAAGTCGCCGCATCCAAAAAAGAAATCTGTGCGGGAAAAGAGTTGGCGTTATACACCCAGTAACAGGTATGGAATTGAAAAAAACCGGAAACAGATAAAACAAAATAAATCACTGGATTACGAGCAAATACCAATGCGTCAATCAAACTCATGTTCAATAGCTACTCTTCAAAATACAAGTTCATGCTCATTAAGAGAAGTGAAAGATGAGGGTGAGACTATAAAAGAAAGATTTCTTGAAAGCATTAGTCGGGCTTGTACCTCTAATGAGAATAATGAAATGTTAGACAGTGGGATTTTGCGACTATTTGGTCCGTCTCCAAGATCTCAGTACGTCAGGAATAATGTGGTTCTTGTTGATTGCGATCTTGAGAAAGCAAAGCCTTGTAAGATACGTTTAGAAAAAATTGATCCACGAAATTTGAGACGTGCGAAAATTGATGCGGCGACAGCTGCAAAAGAAGTGGAAATAAGAGAACGCGTCTTTCATATAATTACTAATGACAGAGTTATGATGGAACTTTACCCTATGCGGATGGATGATCCGCAGTGGATGATTTCTTTTTTGGAGGCATATATCGATCTCCAGAAACATCGTAAACGTTAACTAGATTGTGCAGATCTAATTTTCTTAGTTTTAGTGGAAACGAATATTGTACAGTGACGGAAAGTCGTGTTTCACTTTATTACAGTTGTGTAATAGTTATTGCACGAATAAAGAAGTTGACAAACTAATTTATTGATTATGTTTGTTATACTGATGAGTCAATCTGAATAGGTGTGAAAGTCAAGGAACGAACTCAATGCTGGAGCAGCGCCTTGCGTGTATTTCCAAAGTGAGAGAAATGCTGCAAATACAAGCATTGTCATTACAAAGAACAAAGTGAGTTACAAAATGAAAATATGGAATAATTGTTTCACTCTACTCACGAATGTTAAATTAAGTGTTAATAACGAATATCAATTTAGGGATATAGAATCGTTAAAAGACTGGAGAAGGGATAGAAGAAGTTATGAAAAAAGTATCAATAAAGCTGCCAGCAGAACTGAAGGTAAATAATTTAATAAGTAGTTCATTAAATTTTCTGCATCTTTAGGACGAATTCATAAGAATTAATTGTGACTAAGATATAAAAATAAAAATAACACTTAACTTCGCACAGCTGATATCCCATTTGCTGTCAACTGGAACGATCTACCTCCAACATTTAAATCAATCAGTAAGAACAAAGATAATAAAAAGGAAAAACGAAGACAAGCACCGCCTCGGTAAGTCACATTTTAACTAACAAATCCGCTATGTATTAATGTATTATCTTGACAGGGATATAAACAAAACATTTCACGAACTGCTCCAATCACTGAACAATATTCAAATTTCAACAAATTCCAACAGTTTAACACCTCGCACAGAGCAGAAACTAATGGCGACTGAAATTCTTAAGGTTTCTCTATAACAATTTTAAAGTATCGCATACACGTATGTTTATTAAATTAATCATCCCTAATGTCAAATTCATATTTACAGATTTCAAGATTACAAGATGAAATCCGTGGGTTAAGAATATACAATGAAAGAATGACATCGCCTTTCGATGAGCCTTGCCCAAGGAAAGCAGAACCTTATAAACCTATACCGTCAATAATAATTTAAGGGATCATCAGTGTAAAATTTTCAAAAAATCGATTTCTTTTTTTTTTTCATTATCTGACAGTATACACGGTTATAAATATTCTGTCCAATTTTTATGTCGAAATTAGAATTATTTCGGTCGCTACAGCCTTTCTTAGAAGAAGGGATTGGACGGTCAGACCTGGCGCACTCCGATCTTTAAACGCGTTTTTCTCGGAATGGTGTTTTTCAAAACGATGGCCACTCTCAAAGGAAGAATTTTCAATCTATCCATTTGAAATTTTAACAGAACATTCTTCACGTCATTTCTTATGTTGCTACGGAAGCTTTTTTCTTTATTTTGAAATCTTCCTTTTTTTTTTACGAAAAACTGTCGAAAAAAAAGGCTAAATTTTATACGTTTTGTTCAAACCGACGCCATTTTTTCAAATTTCACTAAAAACAAAAAAAGTTTCATAGGAGCATAGCGGCTTTCCTACAGATTTATAAACCATTTGAAATTTTTGTTTGAGGTAAAATTTGCGCCCGCAATCCTGGCCACCATCGGACACAATTTTTTTTCCATTCAATTTTCCAGAAATAAAAACAACGTTAAACAATACATATAGAAATTTTTTTAAAATCATTTTGTATATTTCATAGGTGCTTCAATTTGTAAAAAAAAAATAGACCGATTACCTTATTCTATCCACCTAAAAAAAAAATCGCGAAAATCTGCTATTTTTTGGGTGGTCACACTGTGATGATCCCTTAAGAATGATCTCAAATAATAAAGGTTGTGGTCAGTCTTTATATGTTTATTTAAATAAATCAAAGTTAATGGCGTATCGTGTTGTATGATTAATTGCAGATACAGTGTATAATAAGTACGGTAGCGAGACGACTGGAAAGATTATCATCATACCCATAACTGAGCCGTGCATGTAAAGAAGCATTTAACAAAAGAGTCTACATTTTATACAGTAAATTATTTCCGCTTTATTCAAAAATCAAACTGACTATGGCAACGATATCACTAAAATCAGTTATGAGATTAATTTTTGTTTACAGAAATTGAATATAATCACATAAATTTTAAAGAAGTGACAGTATGAGATGAAAGTGCCATTAAAATAAAAAGAATGTAAAGTATTGATAATCTGTAATTCCAGTAATCTCGATATCGGAATCGAATATTGAGTTATCGCGAAGATGCATTAGTATAAAAAGTTCTATGAGCCACGATTCCTATTAATAAAATACATCTAAAAAGAGCAACTATTTATATACGTCATTCGCGACAACCGTGAGGTTTCTCGTCGACAGGGCACCTCAATTTAATCCCTAATTTGAAATTGATTGTGTAAATCCAAATGACCATAGGAATAGATTTAAGAAAATTTGGTAACAAAGCTACGATGAAGTAAAGTAAAATGAACTATTAGTATTAACGATTAATTGTAGGTGACTAATTAAAAACTTTACACGTCTAAAGAGAATTTAATTCAATATTCTTATTTTTTTTTATCTAATGTAACTGTACATCGAAATGCTAATTCTTATTGATTAAGTTTCTCCCGTAATTGAGTAATTGATAAATTCCCATGACGTTAAGACTTACTCGTGTACGATTCTTTTTCGCTAATCGAATTTAAATTTATAGTTCTGTGATGTGTGCTTACTTACTTGTCACACAATATAAAACGTGCTATCGACGATTGCTAATTATGCAGCTCCTATCATTCCTGCAGAGATTCAATTAGTTTGGGCTAGTGAATGCTCCGCCATTATTATAATTTAGGCTCCCATTAGCAATAAAGAAACCTGTTTTGTATATCTATTGAAACCGTTATATTTTTTAATGTTTGTAGCCTTGATACAAAAATACGATTAAGAGATGCCGTACGAAATTATATAAAGTTAAAACGTATGCGTTACGAATGTCGCAACGATTAAATCTTTACCCAAACAATAAATACTTTTTTAAAATGGGTCACTCGGTGTTTTCATAAAAAGTAAAACAGAATTATTGGGTATAACATTGAGCAGATGTCTTTAAAAAAAATGCCCAGGAATTAACTTCGCCAAGTAATTAGTTATCAGTGATCAGTATTTGTTCAGTAAGTGCCCAATTGGTTAACCATTTTAAGTCGGCCATGTAAATGACATTTATGAAAAGAGAAAAAAAACTGTAATCCATATAACTGATCTTTGAGTTGACTGTGTATCAGAAATACACATCGCGACTGTATGAACTTTCTGTTGCTTGTAACATTTGTAGTGTTAACTTTTTTTTACATTATTATGAATCTGGTGCTTTCTATTATCACTCGATACGTCATGATCAATATTCAATATATTAGATGTTTCGTTATTTTCCGTATTGCACGTTTTCTTCATTATTTCATATTTCAATGTTGCCATACTCATGTCTTCTTATGATTTGATATGATGAAGCCGTATTCTCTGAATGCTTACTTATCAAATATGTACAATACAAACGGGTCTATGTCGCCAAGCGAATACTCTCACAAAATACGTGTCCCTATCTCTTCCTGTGATAAATCCTCACGCGTATTTTGACAATGAATGATTTACAGGTTCAAAATTCATAGTCAACGAACCCCGTCACATATGTGACTACCCGAAGGTTCATGAGCGACATATGCAATCGCGGAGGTGCTATATCACAGAATATACCTTCCGCGAAAAATGCCGAAGTGAACGTGTAAAATGAGCATTGGGGCGTTTTAACGTCAGCATACCTTTCTCGAAGAAAATGTAGAACCGAGGAATTCGGCATAGACAAATGTTCTATACCGTAATTTGTTTCGTTTGCGGGCTGGACAGGGATAACTTATTAATAAGCATTACTGGTGTGCTTGCTTTTTGTTAGAAACTTCTGCACATTGTGATGCTACTAGGACTTTCGTCTTGAGTGGTGTTCAAGTCGACAAATCCTAGTTTACCGTAAAATTCATGAGATTCTTTGTCGGTGGAAGGTATCGTCATATGAACACCAAAAGAGCCTGTAAGGAAATAATTATTTTTATGCGTGTTAAGGATCTCATGCAAAAACATAGCAATTCTAAATTGTATTCCTACCATTAGCCCTCAAAGCGGCGAGAACACATGTGACCAAACGTTTTGGAACAGACTGATCCTGCACGGTGGGTAATACTGCACATAGCATTTGCGAAGGATGTTGCCTACATAACTGTTCTGGCGTATCAGGCACAAAGGAATGTAAGAATCGTATTGCTTCCTGTAAATATATTACATTGAATCAATTAAATATCGTAGTATGATAATAATTTTGTAAGAGACTGAGAATAGTAAGTGTTTTACCTGAACATTAGGTGGTAGATCATTTATATTGTCATCCAAAGGATATTTGGCTTTCAATTCAGGAATCCAAGAGACGGCAAGCTTTTGATTAAAAGTTTTAATATTAAGGGCAGCTAGAGCATAACCCACAATAGCATCTTCGTCTTCAACGACCATACAAAGTTCTGGACTTAACGTTAAGAATCCACCAACAAGCCTAAATAGATGCAATACATTTGCTCATTCAAATTCATTTAACCAATGGATGTTTTAGTTGTATTTTTTTGGCATACCTATCTGCTACAGCAGATGACGTGCAGCCGGTAATTTGATTACAAACAGCGTAAACGGCATCTTCATCGCCAGGTAAATAAGGTCGAATAGTATATATCTTACTGCTGGGTACTTCTGGTGCTTTGTAGACAAATAAATCATTGCCACTATCCACTGGAATCAGTCTCTGTATATATGAAGAAGATGCAAAATTTATTTTATCAAGACACCGTCAAACTTCTCTTGGATTTTCATGAAAATTTACAATAAAGCGTACCT
This sequence comes from Cephus cinctus, assembly GCF_000341935.2. Taxonomy (NCBI): domain Eukaryota; kingdom Metazoa; phylum Arthropoda; class Insecta; order Hymenoptera; family Cephidae; genus Cephus; species Cephus cinctus. The sequence goes on along the minus strand of NW_014333080.1, from coordinate 443,724 downwards.
GCAAGTCAGCTGTTAGTCCACCACGAAACACCCATGGTTCTTGGTCTCCACTCATAAATGTTTCTTTCCAGCCATTCGAAAACCCTACATGAATATAGAAAATTATATATTTGTCAAATGAAATGAATTTCGCATGAATGCCTTAATTGTAATTTCATTCGCCTAGCCTCCACTGCATTGGACTCCAATTTTTCTTAATTTTACGCCATTGCATTTTATGATTCCATAACATGGATAGCTATGCTTCTTCATTGTACTCACTTCTCAATTATAATCTTCATTAAAATTCAGTTACTACAGTCTAGTGAACAAAGTTTGATGAACATTCTATACGCTTGTTTGGTAAATTATTTATTAAAGAAGAAGAATGTTAATTCCATTTAATGGAATCTACATACCAAAGGTCTAACACTCTCTCAAAATTCGATTATCCGAATATCAATATAAAAAAAAATGTCTCATTAACAGAAAATTAATCTCTGATCCCATTGATCAGATTAATGACGATTCTATTAGAAGATTTTAATTATTAAACAAACAACAAGAAAGTGTTAAACCCTAGATTCGCGCGTCGTAAACTTTTGCATTGTCAAAGGATTGGAAAAGGAAGGTGAAAGATTTGAATGATGGTACAAATTGCCAAAATACGCCTGAAATAAAACTTTCGTTGCTCCTGAAAAAGAACACGGTATTCTGAAAGGAAGAAAAATAAATTAGTGGTGGTAAGTTGGCAAGTGGATACATCATATTGAGCACAGGAACAATTAAGAATCAATCGAAGTTGCAATTTTTTTTTTTGGAATATTATCAAATCTTCAAAGAGCCAAGGACGCAGCTTTGATCGATCAAAATAGACCCGTAATAATATCGATGAGAAAAGACAAATCAAAAGTTTACGATAAGTTTTCATCTCTAAACTTTGCCAATTGAAAATAATGACTTTTGAACGTTATTCTTTTTTACGAAAATTGAACATACTCAGCGCACAATTAACAACTAACAACACGCATGTAAAAGCATAATAGTTGATAATCAATACTGTGTGCAGTGCAAGATTATAATTTTGAATGAAATTTCGCTATTCGCGAATAAAGTTGATTTCATAATACTGCCAGTAATTTTCGCAAGAAGAATAATTCTCTAACTGAAGTGTACTTTCAAAGTTTTACAATTGACGGACTACGCGCTTCTAAAATTGTTTTTTCGCACGCTCATGTTACGCGCAGCAAATATATTTTCTCGTAAAAGCCTCGCGCATTATTTCCATCTGCGTATCGTGTGTGGCAAAGTAGCTATTGAAATTCGCGAAATTTACAATGCGAAATACGAGCCGATGAAACTGCGCGAGACTTTGACATATCGCGCGCTTTATATGCTGAGTTACTCAGAGGAGACAGGTAAGTCGCATACATGTGTAGCTGCCCTGGGTAAAGGTTGTCATCGTCGACGGGAATCTGCCAAACGCTATCAACAAGACAAAAAACACAGAACCTCAAGTTAGTTAAGTTGACTAAGGCATACTCTTCCACAATGGCGCCAAGACGACTCAGCGAGGCTGTATTCGTCGATTGTCTCACGAATTTCAATGTTACTATAAAAGAACACATAATTTGTAAGGAATAATGCAAGAATATCGAGTCTAAGAAATTATAGGATTCTTGAAGAATTTTATAAGTAAAAGTATCTAGAAATATCTTTATATTCAATAAAAGAAATATAAATATATTCTGTATTCAACGATGTATATACTCGACGAGTACATCCCAGCCAGTCGTCGGCTGTAAAGAAAATCAATGAGTAAATTAGTAGCTGGCACTTGGTAGATTTTAATTGCGAAGTTTGTTCGCTTCCACTAAGATGCTGTTGATCGCTTCCGTGTGTACCACAGAGTGTCGTGACTGGTTCGGATGAAAGAATCAAAGAAAGAAACAAAAAGAGGAGGAACTTGTAAGGAGAAACCTTGACGTTTCGTGACACTCCTACATACAATCAATGTGAACTTAATGGATTTCTTAAGTTTTGTTTCTCGAATACAATTCGGATTGATGTCAAAACGTCAACGTCTCCCTTACAAAAATTGCGATATGTTTGCAAAAAGGAAGCCGTGATTTTGAGTAAAAACTACTTTCAAAAATATTGCATAGACTATGATAAAAGGATTTATTAATATATTGCAATCACGGAATCCTTAGCTGTCGTAACGCCTTAATTTTCGCGCATCGCGCTACACGTTTGCCATTTCTCAATGCGCGCAGAAATGACAAATCGTATGTTTTTATTTTTAGTTTTCCTTTTCAGAGCAAATTATTCCCTTCTTCATCTCTTGACTCTAGAAGACTGTATCCCGTAGTTGTTTTTCATAAAGAAATCACTTTGCTCTTACTCATGTAAATGCGTGTCTTGCTGAATGACTACTTGCTGAACATTTATTTACGAATGAGCTATCACTACGGGACAAAGTAAAAAATCACATGTCTCCAATCACGCTGATATCCAGCATTTAAAAGTTTCAAAAGACTATAAGATTTTTTTTTGGTAGTCTGTATTTTTGAATTTAATTTGCTTTAAAAGACATGTTTGCTTTATAAAAAGCTAACCTCACGCGTTCAACATCTCGCAAATTGTAAAAATATAATTTAATTGTAACAAGGTTAATAACAAATATTGGAAAGTGAAAAGGATTGATTTCAATCAATATGCGAGTGCGGTGTGTGAGACCAACTCTATATATGTATATATATATTTACCCCGTTCGATTACTCCAATTATCGTATTCCATTCGATCAAGTTCATCGTTAGAAATTACGATAATTCACGGAGATGCAATACGCGCAAATATTGAATAACATTAATACTATTGACGGTAGGGAGTTATATCGTTTCACAAGGAAGATACAAAAAATTCAACGAACCAGTTTATATCAACATAAAATATTCTTCGCGTTAGTATATTAGTGGAGAAAAGTTATCATGGGCATGACACTTATATTAATAAATTATAGTGGTATATTAAATAGAAGAGGAGATAGAGTAATACAAGAAAATAATTCTTTTATCCGATCACAAAAACTATAAATCAACACATTGTTTAACACTAACCGTACCATTGACCGGTCGTGTGACTGTTTTAGAGGCAAAAATACATTTATAAAAAATTGCCGGTATGGTTAGTGTTAAGTGAATGTTGAGTTTAAAATGGATATTTTTAAATTTCAAGTGTTACTTTTACATTTTGACATGTAACGTGTTCATGGAAGCGATTGAGAACTGTCTTCTTGAATTCTGATCATTATGCAAAAAATCTTCCGTGTGAAACGATCGAACGGGGTTAATAAAAAAAGAAGGTAATATCAAACTTACCAATACTGCAGATAGTTTTCTTCTGAAATATAAGTATAGGTAATGATTTATAATACTTGAGAGGAAGAGCGATATCAGCACTCGTCTGTGGCGTGGTTAATCGATATGCAATTTTTTAATAGATATCAAGAACGTTGAATATTCAACTAAAAACACTACTGATAAACATTCGAAAATTTGCAAAATTGCGAAATTTTCAGAAAAGAAGAATGTTTACGGCATTTGATTAATCTTTTAGAAACGTAGATGGTACCAGCATACTAGCATTACTAAATGATTTACTTTATAAATATCATAAATACCAATTCTAATTTATGACCTACTATCCGTTGCTGAGTACTAGTTGGACAATTATCATTAAAATAAAATTTAATCATTAAGATTTAGTTGTAAATGTTGTTAAATATTTTCTTTAGGAAGAAAAACTAGAAAAATAATACTTTGTGTTATTGCTAGAAGATTTGAGTTATGACATGAAACTTATAATCAGAACTTTTTGTTTAGATTATTTGTGCTACTATTTCCAAGATTGCCGATATCATTGATTCATTGCATAAATGCGTAAAATAGTGTTTGTAATAATACAATAAAAAAAATTGGTATACTCATATTTCGAGATCTAAATTATTTAAACTCAGCAAACGGATTATAGCAGATGCAACATGAAATGGACCACTGAATAGTATCTTATCAAGGTCAATCTGCATCCTATAAGTTTATGTAAAGAAAATATGAAGATGTGCCAACTCACCCAGCCATTTCACGTAACTATTTAAAAGGGACACGACACCTCTCATGTCCCAAACGTACGAATAAAGGTCGTACACTAGTTCGCGATTGTTGCAGTATGTAAGTCTTTGGAACAATCTGTTTACTGCGTTACACATATCATTCATCTTAGCAGCACGAGCATGCCATTCGTCAGCCTGTAATGTATTTAAAAAAAATTAAGTTTGATTAGTTAAAGATGTCTTTTGCGTAGTAAAATTGAAAAATTATAATTGAACGATGGGTTATTATATAAACTTACATCAGCTTTCGAATTTTCTTCTTCGTCCTTAGATTTCTTTATTACAACTTGAGCGTTGCTTTTCAACCAATTGAATTCTTGTAATAACTGTATACCTTGACCACCATGTTCAAATGGTAGATAAAATAGATCACATAGGAGCGATAGGTCTTCCTGCGTAAGTTGCTTATCTGGATCCTTTACGTCGAGTAAATCTGCGCTATCATGATTCTCATTATCATTTTCAACTATCATTTGCGTGCCGTTCACTGTGGGTGAAGTTCCATCTACTTCGACTTGCATACTTCCTGAAGCACCACTACATGTCTGGCAGAATGATAAGTTATATTAGTTTAATCAGTATACTGGTGAACCCGAAATCAACATTTTGTACCAAAACTCGTAGGAGCGAATAATTCAGTATTTCACATGAAAGCTCATCCATAGGGTTTTTTTTTTGGCAGCTGAATACGAATCCAAACTCGCCACTATGAATTTCCCAATTCTGAGTTCAAATTTGTAAATTTAATTTGCGCACATTTCATCATTACCAGTTTTGGCACGAAAAGTTTCTGCATATATATGCGTCATTATCAGTTAACTGGTTAATCTATTATTTACTAGACAGATATAAGTGATCTAATATATTTTAATTTCTTTCTAGAATACAGACAGAGCGATTTTAAAAATTCCATTTAGTAGTTCATAATAGGCGTACATTTGAATAAATAATATGTTCCTTACTATAATAAAGCCATTCATGGAACTTACCGAAGTATTTTCTACCATCGAATCATCCTCTGTTGGTATTTTAACCAGATGAATGGGCGAATTTCCAGGAGTGGTGTTACAGTCCATCGGTTCTGTAGAAGGAGCAGCGGGTACAGGCGCACTGGGAACTCCCAAAGGTGTAACTGCGGGCATGATGGGCTCGCTAACAACTTTTGTATCAGACACTAGAGAGTTCATAACAGGTCCTGTTGTCGGCGGCGGCGGGAAGTTCTCACTTCCCGTTACATTCGAGCAAACCTCTGCTAATGCTTGAAGATGATTTGAATTATTTACAGGAGCAGTTGTGGCAGATACGGTAGTGTTCGTGGTGGCAGTGAGACTCATACAAGTATTCACTGATGGAATAATAGGAATTGGTATGGTCGGTGCGACGCATGGTTGTGGTTTTGCTATGACACCCCACGCAGCACGCTTTCTACTGAACTCCGCGAGCCAATCATTTATAGAATTCTTTAATGCACGTCGTGGATGATACATGTTTGGAGATAGTGTCGATGGAACATCTTCTCCTATCACACCGTCTTCAGTCTCAGTTTCCAATTTAATATCCGCTGATACAGTGTCATCTAACGTGAAAAAAGAAATCGCAGCGTAAAATTATTCATAGGAAAAGTTTACTTTTTAGAGTACTAAAGCGGCAGGACTTACTTAAACTCAAGTCTCTTTTGCCGTCTACATTACATCTACTCCATTGTGCTAAGGTATGAATTGCGACGAAATTTGCGCCATATTCGCAGTTAGGATTAGTTAATACTCCTCTGAGCTTGGGAATAAGATCTGGAGACCTTCCAGCATATGGCCCAAGGAATACTCGCTTTTGATCGTAATCATTAGCGTGAAGATTGTCCCAGATAACTGGTGGCCTTCTTAGGACTTCCGTGATCTCTTCTATAGATTCGATTGTCAGGAGTCTTGAAATTACCTTTGGACCAGTCCACATTATATCTATTTCTTGTGCTAATTTACTACCAAGCGTATTAAGGTACTCTGACGTTGCGACATTCGGCATCGCGCGTGTCCCACAGTACTGTGTTGGACACAAGAGGAATCGTGGCTGGCCAAGATGATGAAAAATATCATTTGTCACAGAGACCTAGACAACAATATTTTATTAGTATATAGATAGTCACTATGAGCTACAATTTATATGGATTGAGTACTATTTACATACTTGTGCGTGTGCAAATGACTGGAACACTTCTTTGTCTGCTTCGCTCATTTCTGGTTCAATATCATCGAACAATAAGGCAAATGCTGTACAGCCAAATTGGCTAACTTGTTCGAGTTTCCTTTTCAATGCAGTTATTTCTTTTGTGCTAGAGTATGTAATATCTAAGCCTGGCGATAAGGCATAATAAAATGTAATTCCACATTCTCGAGCAGCTGCAATTAATCCTGTTAGATGTTCAGCTTCTTCAACAGTATATAAATCACGCCAGTATGCACGATGCTTATAATCATCCTTTGGTGCATATAAGTAGGAGTCCATGCCCCATTTCTTTAGCCTGCAGAGTATAAGGCTTGATTAGCATACTCACAGTATATAATGTACTGTAAACAAATTTACAAAGTGTATGGAACTACTACCGATCAATGCAAACCCTCTATAATAATACATTAAAAATATTTATTATGGTCTTTAATTAATATTCAAAATGTAATTTAAAGTTAAAATTAATTAAATTTATCTAAAATTATAATAAAATCAGGATATGAAAGTTATCTAATTTGGCATTACACTCACTTTTGAAATAAATCCTTTCGCTGCTCCGTTGTCCAAGGACGCCCATAAAATCCTATAACAATTAAACAGTGGTGAAAATCTTATACTCTCGGAGTAAATAAAAAATAAAAATTGCAGTGACAAATAAGCATATTGTATTTGACGTCAGAGGGTACTTGACAAAATACATTGCGGTCCAAGGCAAAGTTTTCCGTAAAAGAAATATCAAGCAATAAAACAGTAAGAATTTTAAATAATTCATTTACCTTCCACTACACCACAGATAAAATTTCCATTTTTTGTGTTTAAATTGGCGGCCCCGTTCGTCTCCGCCATTGCAGACCGTAAGAGACACGGTTGTTTGGAACTGGAGAGTGAAAAATGGCCGAAAGAATTTCTCCTATGAAATTCACGGCAATGTTCCGTTAAAACTTAAAAAAAAAATGAAATTCCGAAGCCTTTTTAGGACCCAAGAAATACGTTCATCACTACGATTTTTTGGAAGCAGAAGATATTTCTTGGAAAAACTACGGAGTTCCTCAAAGTGTATGCATCTGCCAGAGAACTGATCGATACTAAACGATCTCTCGATCTGTGGGGACTAGTGACTTTAAAAAAAGGACTCACATTTCTCTTTAAGACAACGACATCTAGCGGATAATCTTGAAAACTCAAAATAAACACGTATACTTGGAGTTTATGCAAAAAAAACAAAACTCAATATCGATTGTTGTAAGGGTGGTTTATGTAATAAAATTAGACGAGCACTGACCCTGTATATCGGGAAAAGGAAAGAATCATGAAAAAACATTATCAGTTATCCCGAAGTTGAACGTTGCATTTTTAGTCATTGGTTTATTGAAAATGTAACATGTAATTAAGCAACAATAGATAATAACGATAATATTATAAGTTACCCTCATACATCTAAATTTGACGATTCCCATTCGAATTACTAATTACTATTATTATATTAATACGATACTTCGGAATCATAAATTTAATGATCTTCAAATGTCTCACTCATTAGTGTTACTATCATCTAGTATGTACTTATTGTCGCATTACATTCGTTGCCAGAATCCTTATGCATAAAGCAAGTTAACATATAAGCCAAAGGAAAAAGAAAAGAACCCATTAAAATAATTAAATATATATTGACGAATAAAAGACTCTTACAGAAGGGTACATGATACATAAAATGCAATAGAACATAACAGTACAAAATGTAATATAGTATAAATCATACTGAGAGAAATATAATAATAAAATAATAAAAATAAATGTAATAATAATACACACAGCTAAATGCAGTAGTAGATCGTGACGACAATAATGAATGGTAATAAAGTAGTCCGAAAATATAATATAATAAGTAATATAAAATAACGTGGATCATTGAAATAGGCGAATGAGGAAATACATGAAACAATTTGACTGAGGGTGTCAATTATTTTTTAATAAAGCCTGGAATGCATATCGATGGTCTTGACGTTGTAATAGTATATTTGACAAGTCTATACGCATCACGTCGAGTAAAATACGAGAAGCGCTTATAAATCGGCACGTTCTAATCAATTTATACAAATTTATCCTTATTAAATTGATTTGAGTTAAAAAACAAAATACAAAAAAAAAACAATGGCATACCATACTCGTCCGTTCGCTCTCAAAGTTTTACAAATTAGCCACGAACAAATGTACAATTAGTCATTTCAGTCTAAAGCGAAGTTCGCGATTAGCGGTGATGGGTAGAGAAGGGGAGGGATTATGAAATTCTGCGGAAGTGGATATGAATCCAAAAAGTTGCACCGTTGTTCCACGGCCTCAAACGTTTCTTATATGTGTTTAAAAGAGACTCGTCGCAGTCGCTAAATCGACGAGTTAAAGACGCTCCGTCGTCGTAGAGTGAGCTGGCAAGTTGCTGAATGAAAATTTTCGGATCACGATCAGCTTGGCTCATTTTCGTTGAGGAGCTAGGTTTTGATCGTTCGAAATGAAGATCACAGATCACCGTTTGATACGGCGATTGGCGTTGGTGCGGTTGTGTTACCCGAGCTATTGGTACTCCATTTGTTTTTATGTGGATCAACTCCGAAACCCTCGTCGTAATTGCCCCGCGTGATGAAGAGTTGTTTGAAGTGCGGGATGCAGTAGAGCTTTCCATTGTTCAAGGTAAACGTATCCATTCTGTGGGAAGATTTATTGTTTTACAGTTTTCTCTTCTTTCCTTTTCGACTCATTCATTTTACTGTAATTTCTGGGAAGGACTCACCTTAAGATGCAATTGCACTGAAGACACCGGAAGCACTGCTTATGGAAGATCTTATTGTTCGTTTCAACCTTCTCCAGGGGATAGACCTTCTTCTGGCAACTCTCGCAGACCTCCATGCAGCTCGTTTGGATTTCCTGGCATATATTTCATATTGATAAGTTTCAACAAAAGGAGAATCAAGAGAGTTGGAGTTGGTATTAATTTCGTACAGAAAAGTGAAAAGGATATTGGTGAATTTTAGGAAAATGTTTCTTTTTCTTTTTTTATATGTCAGATGCTCACCTATTATTTGGTTGATCGGTAAGATACTTATTATGCGAAGTCCAATGAGAATGTGCGGGAATAAGAGATGAAAAAGAGATATCTCTAGGAATTCGTTGAATTTATCCTGACATAAGATTTGTGAATACATCTTTTTGCATTTGACAGTTTGACCCAGGATCTCGATCCGTTTTCGTTAAAACATATTCACATTTTATTAACTGATAGCCATCGTATCTTAATAAATGTTACACGTGAATGTTAAACAAGGAAATAGTACGCAGTGACAAAAGAGAAACTATACGATATAAAATATGACAAAAAACGCAAACAACATAGTTATAATCAACGTCCTTATTACGATATAAATAACGGACGCGAAAGATCGTCCCTTAAAATATAATAGATTACCTCATAATCATCATCAGTCGACAATACATCTTTTCCAATGACACTTAATTAAATCGATTCAATCCAGCTGTAATTATTCGTAAACCAGTTTTCAAGTAGGCCACGGGATTTGTAGGTTATCCCACGAGGATATTGCTATACGCATATTGTACGGTACCAAATAGAGGAGAAAATGGGGATGACAGAGTAGCCGATCATGATCATCATTGTCATCGAAATCGTTTAATAAATATTTTCCAAAGTATATCGGTCGAAAGTCCGAAGGGCACAGAATATGGCACGATTAGCTATGGAACGTCAAAATGATGGACTCCTCGGTATCATTGAAGGTTCAATGATCAATGATAATCATTAATCAGGTTTAATTACTTTCCTACTTCGGACCCTTCCGACTCTCTTTGGACCTTCTGGACTCCTGAGATCACTCGGACGAAATTTTTCTCGTAACTTGAAACGTCACTTTTGCGCCAAATCGATGCGCAGTGCCGAATTTTATCGATTACGTGAAAAATAATTGAATATTATACGATAATCGCACGCGTGATCCCATATGAGTGATTGTGCGTGTATACACGTGCACGAAGAAGACTACCTGTTTATGTATAATAGGTATAAATGTATTTTAATATATGACGATCGCATTTCCTTATGACGATGAGACTGTGACGATTATTTCTTATGGCTTAAGACCGCCGAAAACCTCGAAGATTCGTGATGATCGTCACGAGGAAACATTTTTCTCATAGAGACGAGAATTACGAGGCTCGCCTATGTCTCGTTCAACGAATCGGCACGTTGTAAGGGTTAATGAAAAATTTCATAGACGACAATTCGAATTGTCATTGCACGTCAATGCCTTGTCGACCTTACAAATCAACGAGTACCGTAGTCTTTTTTGGAGGAAAAAAAAAGAAAAAATATATATCTTGAGATTTCGAGGAAGGTCATTCCCACCTTTCGATTAATCTTCTTTTTTGCATCACTCTAAGACTACCACGCGATATCCAGCACGTTCTTTTATTCACTGATCGAAGCATAGGCTAGCACGTGTACCGGATACGGCGAGTAAAGCTATCCTTATTATTAGACACTTTTAATACACTTGTTTAAAAAAAAACGAATAATTAATATTATTTGCATGGAAGACGTAAGGATATCGTGACCACGATTGACAATGAATATTGATAATGAAACAAAAAATGCATCGTTCGAACGGTAATATTGGCACTGAAATTAGCCCGAGTCTCACAGCGGATTCGTCTCTGTGAATTTTCACAAACATTGAGTCTAAATGAAAGGAAGCTTCGCTCGCCATAACCGATTTGGACAATATTAAAATTAGTTTATTGATATATTCCTTAATGTTACTAGTATCAATTTTAAACCTGACTCTACAATATTACTTTTGCGAGATTGCCCGCGCGTCCCGTATAAAAAGCTAGAATGGCGTATCTCTTGAAGCAGTAAAAAATTCGAAATTTCGTAAAAGCATTCATGAAGTTCGTAGTAAACTTTTCTTGTAGTTGATCGCATCAGCGAGCTATCGTTGATGAAAAGTAATTCTCTCAAATCAGTCCATTTAATATTATATCCTACGTTACGCGAAGCACGAATCGCTCAAGTTCTCCATTGCTGTATTGCTTGGTACTCGACCAAAAAAAAAAACTGAGACCGGGACTATTATTAAAAAAAGTTGCAACTCAAAATCAACGCAACGTATTAGTTGTGGATTTTACACAGTGAATAAAAGAGACGAGATTATAATAAAACGTGAACGAGAGCCTTTTAATATTTTTTCACTGTATAAAAAAAGATCAAGAGAATCTTAATAATGATACACTGACGTCGAATGATCGAAATTTTAACACAGTCAATAAATCACTTTGATTCGAATGAATAAATTATTTTTTAAAATTACAAAGACTACTCATGGCTAATGACGCTACGATGGACGCAGGCTCTCGCAACAGAACAATACGCGTGACATAGAAGTCCACTAAATACCAAATGGACACATACTTTACACGCTAAACTTACTCGTACTGGACTAAAGCAATATCTTTAGAGTTGAAATGATATTTAAAGTGAAAGAAACAGAAAAGAAACGTAAAGATCATCGACAGTACAATAATTGATATCCGTGTCGTCAACATTGAGTCCACAAAACTCAAGACTCTCTTTCTTGACATCGTCCCGACTCGTTCTTGTTATTTCTATTGGGTTTTCTTCGACGTTTTCTTCCTCTATCTCATCATCATCATCTGTTTCTTTCTTCCTCCTCTTCGTAGGGATCCTCTCCAACTCTCTCGCCGAGTCGATCGCCGCTGTCGACTCTTCTTCAGTCTTGACGTCTTTACTGCTCACGGAAACAGCGAGTAATTCGTTTGTGATTATTTTTGTGAACCTCAACAGCAGGTACAGTCATACGACAAAAGTATAACGACCATGTAACACACAAACGCCATAGGCACAGACCAGTCATTCCAAATTTAAGGATGCCATTCGTAGCAAAGTGCAAAATTATAAATAACGTATGAAAACGATAACGAAATTACGATTTAAAAAAAACACATAATCTACTAACAAAAATAATCACATCTATTTTTCATGCCAAGTCAGTACACTACGACAACGATTTAGAGCCGCTCTGATATGTGCAATTTTTGCAAAAGGACGTAACTAGTTGAAAACAAATAGTGAAAGCTTTGCGGTTTTATGTATTAAAAAATTAATTTTAACTAAGACTAAGGATCCTTTCAAATATCCACTAATTAATTTCACACGCTTTTTGATTTGTAGGTACTTCAAGCATTAGAAATTTTAGTGTTAATACGCGTAACACAGTTTACAAACACCATCAAATTGTCTCACATAATTCTCACGTGTTGTTATTCACTTAACGATCTAAGACGCATATATAGTAATTGAAAGACAACGACAAATAATCGTAATTGAAAAATTAACGTTGTTAGAGGGTCAAACAATCAAAAGCAAAATGGGCTTTGCATTCTCGTTATTCAGAGCGTTCGGTATTGCGAGGTGCGAACATCGATTAATGTATGTCAAACGAGCCAAGATTGTTAGGTGTACAAACTGGATCAGAGTGACACGGTAATCCAATAAGAATTCATACCATGCACTCCGTCGAATAGTTCTTATAGAAGAAAAAAAAAAAGAAATACCAACAACAGATGCAACTATTCGTCAGAAAGTATATATTTTAGCTGATACTTCATAGGTATACTTCATGTAAATCGTTCTTTGGAAAAACATTAATCCAAAGACACATTTTCAGTGGCTTGAGAATCATGATATCTAATTGCAATACAAAAAAACGTAACCGTATCGAAAGAACGACTTAAGGCGATACGCAGTGAAGAAAATCGTAAATTACTTGGTAAATTGCTAGTGTTATACCTGTTTCCGCTGGGCATGAGAAAAATGATAAATACGAATGAATATCATGGTTGAGAGTGGGAATCGGTAGAAGATTGTAAAAGGTTATAATTGGTTTTGCATTAAAAATAGATCATGATTGGACGTATTGTCGTCTTACTTATATATATTGTTGACATTTATTTCAGGATTATCATGCAAAACCAGAGGATAATATGGACGTAGACAGGGGGATGAATGTTAAATCGATAAAGGGGGTACCAATGTGACTCACCACAAATCGGTTGACCTTGACCTTGGGCGTGCGCTGAGATTCGCTCGTCTGAGAACCAAGAGACTCGAAGCGAGCCCTAAGGCTGCTCGCAGACTCTATGCTAGATTGTTCTCCAGCACCTTGAGCAATTTCCATCTCAGCAACGTGATGACTGCTTACTTTACCATCGGCTTCCTCCCAATGTTCGAATTTCGCACGTAAAGTCTTGGCGCGCGCTGCATTTTGCGCCTGCTTAAGGAATTCGTCCTCTACCTACAACGAGTATAAATTATACAGTGATGCGAGCGATTAGCAGAATAATACATGTATCCTAGTTGGTTAATATAAGATTACCTTATCGGATGCTCTAACGTAATTAGGATCCCTCTCCTCGGCACTGTCGTCACCTTCGGATTCCTCAGCCTCTTCGTCGTCTTCCTCGTCAGACTCGGAAGCCGTTGGTTTCGCAAATTTGTCTTCCGGAGGCGGCGTGAAACATTTCAAAGGTTTAGGTCCCTCCGGAAGTTCATCCTTGGTCGCGTTTTCCTCCATTTGCCGGAAGATGGACAGCATCTTCGTCGCGGTGTCCGTGTGTACGACTTCGTCGACTCTGTCCTCCGCCCTCACGACGTCCGGATCACGATAAATCTCACGTTCGGGAGAGTCCATCTGAGAATATATGAATAATGAGACTTTATTCTCTGTCCAGGAAAGTCATAACAGATTGGACGGTTGCTATTAGTCAATTATTCGATGGTTAATCGCTGACGTGAGTCAAATCGTTTAGAGGCGATTACAGGTTTTTGGCGATGCTAAATTGCACATACGGCTAACGTGACTAATGACTGTAATTCGTTTGATTAGTTGCTGCTAATTTTACGGTTTAACGATTGTACGAACCATTTTAATAGCTTGATCGTTTCTACGATTTCCATTTATAACGATTTCATTTACATTACCACCTCGATTCCCCCCTCACCCGCCCCTCTTACTCTTTACGCAATTCTGTCAAATTTTTTATCTCAAAGATAAAAAATTTTTAAACAAAATTGAGAATACAGGTAATTCCCCTGTTTGACCGACGAATTTCATGGTATGCGATGCTTCGGATATTTTTTCAAAAAGAAGAAACATTTTGTAAGAAAAACCACTGACGAGCGCGAGGTCTCTGGCCGCAAACTCATCAAGGCGATCGCGCAGTTGTGCGATCCGCGTGTGCACATGAGCGAAGAATACTTCAAGAAGAGCCTGATGAAGGAGGTGGAAATGCCGGATGGTATGGCAGTGTGTTTGAATGATGATTAATATCATCCTATGTAGGGTTACGATGTGCCGACGAAAGAATAACCATGAAAGTCCAATAATATGACAAAATATATATAACAATTTGAATACATATCTGAATTAGGAACTAACGTCCGAGGAGCATTTCGCGAAATTTACGAGCGTTCGTACGTAGTCGAAAGAGTTCTTGAAAATTTTCTGAATCCGTGTCCCTCGTGCCAAGAAACACGGTCGCTGAACTCTTTAATTGGCACTTTTTTTAAATACCGGCCAGTGTATCCTACTCGTGTGCAATAATTAACGTACGGCAGACAATTACTTTGCTTTTGTAATGAGACACAGTCTCTACGAGGTTGGTTGGTTAGGAAACAGCTGGCCCTCGGGCTCGACAGAATGTCTCGATCGGTTGTTTTGTAAAAGAAAACTATAGAAAGGGTGTGGTTGCCATCCGTTTGACATATCCGACAAAAGGAGACCTTGACCATTAAATAGTTAAAAATTTCGAAATATATTTCGAACAATAATAAATGATACACGTTATACCGGTTTTCGTAATTTTTCCAGAAGCGTATAAACTCTTACGAGTAATATTAATAATCTTAGACTTTGACGTATACGAAAAATTATTCTAAACCGTATCTTAAAATCACAATTTTTTACTACCCAAACCACACGATTACCATATATTTAAAAATACACCACACGTTTTTATCAAGATGACTGCTGAGAGTCAGCCCTGTTCGTATACAGACTTCTCGATTCAACAAGTCGCTCGAGTCAACCCGCCCCAAAAACATTATCCCAAGCTATAGGCCGTATATACAACAGTCAGTAGCGTGAATGTCCCAAGGAAGCCGAGATGCAGTCAAAGTCAGAAAAACGTCGAAGAAAAATATTCCCTCCGAGTGAATGACGAATACACGTGTCCAAGGCGATTAATAGATGTGAGTGACTTAAATGAGAACCAGCACGATGCCGTTACCTCGAGTTTCGTTGGCGTTTCAATCCTCACCGTGACGTTCGTGATGCACAAGAAGGAGTGCGTTACACGTCAAAGGATTTTCTCGTTGTTGAGTATACGAAGAAGAAGTTCGCTAGCAGCCGGCCGGTCGGTCAGTCGTTAGCCAAGTAGCTCTTCACGAATGGAAGGATGTAGGAATACTAACGGTAAGTATGGCTGGCCACTCGGGGTTCAAGGACAGCCAAGAAATCAAGTGCCACTGTACCCCTGTATCCCCGTAGGTAGGACGCCCGAGCCGTACTGGCCGACGTAGAGGACGAGAGCCAATCGGCAGTGGTTTTGTCCTCTCGTTCTCGGAGTTCTCGCGCGTTCTCTCATTCCCGCCGCCATGCGTCTGTCTACCCTACTCTTTTCTCCTCGCAACCCTGCTCTAAGTAACTAACATCCTCTTTACTCCCTCCAGGGCGGCAACAGACTGTGCGAGCACGGTTGCGTGCCTTCTGCACCACGACGACACATGCCTTGCGGTATGCATCGTGTTCTCAGGTAGGGTTCCCCCTCTCCCACGTACCCTAGCGTCTACCTACCTCGTAGAGGAATTTCGATAAAGAACTTTTTTTCCCCATTTTTATTTTAGGTTAGGATGCGTCAAAATGTTGAGTTTACAAACTTGGACGGCTGGTGCCTGAGTTTTTCGATCAGAGTGATGCTGAAAGGTTTTGGTTATGGCGGCACAGCCGGCTTTGCGTCAAAACGGTTTTCCGTCTTTAGATATGCTCGATCGTACGATACGGTATTAAATGTGGCGTACGTGCTCGCGCGGTAAGAAAATTCTTGGGGGGATTCTGAAAATCACGTGTAAGCAGTTAGAACGTTTCTTCGGAAATGCGTATTTGACGGTTTGGGAATGTCGAGACTTTATGGTTCTGTAACGCGGATGTTTTCGGTGATATTTTGCCGTTCACGTTGCCGCGAGGAAATTATTCATGTTTAATAAAACTTCGAGTCTACGAAATCATTTAAATGTGCAGCACTGCGAAATAGGTATATTAGTGAAGGCGTTAATTTTTAATGAGGCTCCAAAATTATTGGGGTCGAGTGGAGAATGTAATCGTAGAAGCTGGAGTGGGTGGTTATATATATTAATATGCACAGGATATAAGAACTTTTATTAAGTAGGAGCTTCCCGTTAATAATGATATATGATAATTATTGTGGTTAGTAAAATCGGTTTTAGAGAAACTTATAGAGTGAATTGGTTTTAATCATTTGCCTACGTATTCGTGTAATTGCAATGCGGTTTAAATGACAGTCTTCTGTGACTCGTGTGTCATAATTTATGGACGAGAATATGATTTATGGGATACAACCGTTACACCATGCTAAATTTCAAAATTAGCTAATTTCATCAGTTCGTATATCCAATGACGTACCGATAAATCGGAGTGATCTAAACGTGTTTTATAATTATAGTAGCAAATCGATATTCAGCCGATTTACAAGATCAGAGGAAAATATATAATAACGTATTGCATACAGTTTATATTTTTAAAAGTTACTGCATTTTCGCGAGAAATATGAGATAAGACGTTCGCGACAATTTTTTGATAAGGAATAAGGAGAAACAATTTTACACAAACAACAAAACCATCCGCAATGTGCCGAGTGTCGAGCGATGTTATTTTTAAATAAGGATGTCGGTAGATTTGTTAAAAACACTTATCTCGCGCTTATTCTTCAAAATACACACGATAACATTAATCGAATCGGATTCGAGTCGGTAAAATCCTTTGTAAGCAGCTTTATCGTGCAATAAAGAAAAAAAGTACATGGAACAATTTGTTATTTCGAGATTAAATATTTCTCTGAAGCGAAACAACGATAAACGTACACACTCAAAATTAAATTTTATTGTCGGTAATAAAATTTTTATTTTCCAATTTTTTGCAATCTGATGGGAATACGATGTTTGAACATACTATTTGGACTCAAGACCATGCAACGTACGACTTGCGATTTCATACGAAGGAAAAAAAGCATTAATATATTTTTCTTATGCGTTCGTTTTTTTTCGAACAAAAAAGTAATTGTGCTCATAAGCTGTTATTTGAATTTGCCGCGATATATTTCAATACTCCACTCTTGTACACACGCACACACTTTAATAGCGAACCTTAACTTGGCCGTCACGCGGCGGAGTAATTCTGAACTGCTTTCGTTGCTTTTCTGGTTCCTTGTAGGCCTCGAAGAATTTAAACTTATTGGAGATATCGGTAGTCTCCACGCGAAACTCCTCAGCAGCGTCTGTGCTACGTACCACGTCTTCCGATACTTGACGGCCCATGAACGCCTTTCAACCATACGTCAAATTTTTATAACGCTAAAATATTTTTCTATCCATTTCTTTACGCTTCCGCAACATTCGCCATACATTAGTATACACCGAGCGCGATGCTTTCGTACTATCTTTTTTTAATGCAAATGTATGTAGTACAATTCAATGCATAGAATAGAGAATTGAAGTATACGGTGGTAAAAGCCACTCGCTGCTTATCACCACATTTCTAAGTACTTATAAGAGTACCTGTTTATGTAATTTAAATGCTGTACTCGCATTGCACTTAAAAAAATACATTGACACGAAAAACCTTAAAATATAGAATTTATGAAACTACATTTTCACGGCTGTTCCTTTTGCATTTCTAAGACGCTCCAACCAAGAGGATTTTGATAGATGTACAATTTATATAGAAAAATATTTGTCATTGTCACGACAGTTTTTTTTTCGATAGTCAACATTTTTTAAAACAATTTTTATAAATATTGTTGACTGGCACCAGTCATCGGGTTTTTTTTGGCGCTTCGGCTCAATAGCTAAGTAGGAAAATCAATTGGGCGTAACTGGTACGCAAGTGAGAGAGAAACGTGAAGAATAAAAAGTCCGTATATAAAAAGAGTATTTAAATTGAAAAAAAAAGAAAAAGAAAGAGAATGAAACTCACATCTCTGGCGCGACGTGATGTGGTGTCAGTGGCAGGCGTCTTGGGAGTGACAGGCGTGACAGTCCGTCCCGTTTTCGCTGCTGAAGCGTCCAGCTCTAGGAAGAGAGTGCGAGACTTCTTGCTGATACCTGGGAAGGTAAACAGGTCGACGTGTATCACTAGCGGGGAAAATCATAACGATAAATAGATAAAGAATATTATTTTCCCAAAGATCCTCCGGATGGAAGTGAATCATTTGCAAATTTAATTCACAGTCTGATAATGTGGACCCGGTTACTACTGTTCTTATAATAAGTAAATATCTGTACTATTAAGAGAAAGAAAAAAAAATGGCAGGATTCAGTACGAGGAATTGTCAATCATATTGATCGTAAAGTGACAATTGTTTTACCAGCAGCGATTACTTCTTCGTCTGGTTTTTCTTGTTTTGGCTTTGAATCAGTTTCATCATCCGAAGCTGCGATTGGTTCACCCCTTTCAAATCTCTCTTTGATCGAACGCGTATGAGCTGCATGCTGAATTTCTTCTGCTGGATTGATCTTGGTAACACGCTCGCTCTCAGCAACAGCTTGTTGATACATTTCCTTCATTTTACCCTGCTTGCCCTGAAATCCCGATGAAGTGAAAATAACTATGAGATCAGAGATACCAACTGACGTATTCAATAATACGTATATCCTAAATAAATAAAATATTTGAACAGTCCGAAGAAACGGATAAAGACAATAGTCGATAAATTATAATTCTTACCATAAAGAGTCTAGAACGTATTCCAGCAATTTCTTCTTTGCGTGCTTCGCGCTGCGACTCGCGTCTTCCTTGCTGACTGGTGGATTCCCAGCGATTCTTTATATCGTCCATTTTCGAAAAGCTCATAGGACGCTCACGAGTTGCTCGTTTGGCTTTTACGATTTCCGTATCTACTTCTGTAATTTAAAAATAAGGATTGACAAACGTTTATATTAATATCTCAATTATTTTTGAGTAAACGCTTCCGCCGAGTCTCAAAAACAGTATTGAATATGTACAAAAACGAAATAGTACACAAACCTTCGCTTTCTTCGATCTCTTCTTCGCTTTCACTAGACTCCTCGAAGGGGATACCATTGAGTGATTCGTCTGCCACTCCAATATCCATACCCTTAGACTGGAACCTTTTCAAATCAATGTAAACAAAACTTAAAAACATTTTTATAAAGGTATGACACTCGGTGCCAGCACGTCTTGCCGTTAGCAAGTGTTGTTACAGTTTCAGTCAACGTTCGTTTTAAAAGAGCTCGAAAATGCTGACTCTGAGATATCACGAATCAGCTATTCAAATTGGGCTAACGATTAGTGCAACTTCGTGCAAGCCATTTATTTTCGCCTCGGTGTTGTTTTGAAAGAAAAAAATCCATAGCCTGTTGTATAATTCTTATGCGAATTTTCTTAGGTACCTCATTCTCTTATAAATTGAACGTATCCAATTAGGCATAACTGCTAGGCGTGTTTCCTGACTAAGCATTGTAACGTTTGCTTTTACTAAAGAATTTCTTGATCAATAACGAAGCTTCGCTGTGTCTTCGTATAAGCTTGCCAGTCGCTGGTATACCTACTTTGCGAGTTTGCTCAGAATACTTGGTGACCTTTTGACTGCCACCTGCGACGGTGACCTCTCGATGTCGTTCGTCGCCTCTGTACTTCCCTTCTCGAACACCTGGAAGCGTGACTTGACGTTCAGCGTGGATAATTCCTCCAGTCCCAAGTCCGGCTTGTCGGATGCTGAAATTTTCAATTAATTATATTAATACCTGTCCACGATATATGTTTATTCCTCTAACGGAACACAACAACTTCAACGGAACACACTTCTGCTCGCACAATTAAAGCTCATTGGGATTGTTAGACGATGCCAATACCCACTCTACACGCACCTTCGTCACCCAACCTTTGACCAACGCAGAACACTTTCATTTGACTGAAGTTTGTGGTGAAAAGAAAAAAAAATGCTTTATGAAAATTAAAAAACTAGATCATGACTATGATTGTCTGTTTTACATGAAAATTTTTTTTTATCAAGGTCAAAGCAGGATGTTTCAATGATTCACTGTAATGTCACTTATGCGTTGCGTGATACGTAGCGTTGAAGGAAGTCTGGGTCTCACATCGACCCTGAGTGGAATCTAAAGGATAAGACAGAATGCTAAGTAAGGAAGGCGAAATTCGCTCGGTGCTCGTATCCTGCGATAAGGATAATAGGATGTATGAGTAATAAAACGTTAAGGTACACACCTTTCACAACGACAAATGTTAGAAAAACAACGAGGATAGTTCATCACGTGA
The DNA here is from genome assembly GCF_000341935.2 of Cephus cinctus. Classification (NCBI taxonomy): domain Eukaryota; kingdom Metazoa; phylum Arthropoda; class Insecta; order Hymenoptera; family Cephidae; genus Cephus; species Cephus cinctus. The sequence goes on along the minus strand of NW_014333080.1, from coordinate 422,675 downwards.
AATGCTGACGAGGAACTGAGAACACGTGCGTTAGCGACATTGACACAAGCGTAACTTGCGTTGGGTTGGATCGATAAGTAACCACGGAAAGGTGCACGCACTGTTCATGTTCTTTTTCTACACGATAGTGGTCATCCAAGAATTTCAACAATTAAATTAATGTCACCGGAGTGAAGATCCACGTAAATGACTTCGAAGTTACTCGAAACGTACGTAGATGACTGTGACGCATTTTGAAAATTTTTTAAATACAATATTTCTATCGATGAAATCCTATATTCCAGTTCGTAAAATATCCGATAAATTTTTTATGTACACTATCGACGAAAAAATATCACCGGAACGTCATCGGACGCAGAGAGTGAAAATAAATACGCATAATCGAGTCTAACATCGTGAGAACATAGTCGTGAGACTTTCAGCGGACGAAATTCAGGATTATTTGCGTGAGGCGATTATTCAGCTTGCTGATATTTCCTTTTTTTCTTCACATTCCTTTACCTCTGACCACGTCAGGCGGTAGCTCTTTCGGCTGGTTCTCCCGAATGATCATCTCTGGCTTTCGGGGTCGCACTGGGAATTTTACAAGAGCAGACTTTATCGTACAGCAGTGATAGAAGCTAATGGAAAGAAATACCTTAGAAAATTACATAGAGAAGACGCGATTAAACGATTGACCACGGGGCTACCCGTTTCCCGTAATACTTTTGGTACTGCAAGCTTAGAAAAGTTAAATACTCACTTGGCTGGTCCGATTCCTCGACTGGTTTCGGCTGGAAGAGCTCCTTGAAGTGCGCCTTGCAGTAGAGGGTGCTTTCGTGGCTTTGATAATTATCGACGTTCAGCTGTTTACTGCACTGAACGCACCTGAAGCAATTCTTGTGCCACACGGAACCTTCGGCCTTTGTCTGTTCCATTTGGAACACGACTTTTCCACAACTGCGACAATTCGGATTGACGTCACCATTTTGACCGACCTGCGAACGAAATACGTATTGTTGAAATATTCTTTGCTCTTACATCACGTGTACTTCCTTGTACGCTTTTACGCTTTCCGTATTGGCAAATGTACTTATATAACGATAATTTAACGCTATTACGGATTCTTGTTATTGATTGTTATACGTCGTTACGTAGGTACACTCACTGCATTCAGTTGCTGCTGAACCTTTCCCGCGTCGACGGATCGCACGTGAAGTACTGTCTTCTTGCTGAGAGCATCGAATTTGTTGAAACTCGATTTCTGAAAGTACATCGTAAAGGCGAGAATGCGTTAAGTGCGTCTTAAAGGATGCTGTGTAAAATAGACGATGGTTCGATGTACGACTGTACGATCGTAAACTTAATGCGCGAGAATACAAATAAAGGTTCATATACAGATCCATCGTTTTACGGACTAAGTTATTAAACTGACGTCATGTTTTTTAAATGTTCGTAGTAAATTAAGAAATAAAATTATTCATAAAAAAAAAATTTTTTTTTCAATTCTTTCTTTCGATATCTTTTGAAGGGGGGTATTCTTGCGTCACGCAACTCGTGTATTCCCTTTGATTGGTTTAAGGAGGAATTTTCATATCTCCTGTGTCTTACCTCGAGTTTCGACCTCTCGAAAGTGCCCTCCTTCTCCTTACCCACGTTTGTTAAATTTGCCAAACTACAGTAGGAGGCCCTCTGTCCCGTTGTTTTGGGCATTCGGTATAGTTAAGTTGCATGCACAATCATAGAAGAAAACAAAAATAGCATGGTTGCGGGTTAGTTAAGTAAAACTTCAAAGCGTTACACCACGGTATATGCACTATAGAGCGGCAGTCGGCGATACTATTGGCAAGCGTACGCGTAGGTAAGTAATTAATAGAAATTGCGACAAGCGACCTTTCGACTCCTCGATCTTTTTCTAGTTCCCTCGGCTGCGTCTTCGAAAGCGTTACAGCCGACCGCCGTGTCCATAGACCAAGTACCTAAGTTATTGGAGACGAGGCTTGGCTCTGTGTAAAAAAAAAAAAGCAACTAAAGCGAAATAACGATGGATTTTGAATGTTCGTGAATTTCGGAAAAATCGATTCCAGTGAGTATGGAATTTTGTATCTTTAACGAAATTAGAGACAAGCCTCGTGGTACTACGATCGACGCCCAGCATCCTCGGGTACTTACAAGAGCCTTGACAGACACCCCGGCGAAGATATTGGCGTCTTTGGCGAGCTCCGTATACTCCTGCTCAAATAGTCTCAAGTCACCCATAGATTTTGCTTTCTACGGTACCCAACGTTTGTCCCAAGGTGGTGTGTCAACGAAACTCAAATTAGTCAAATGGAAAAAATAAAATAAAGTGGCAGGAATTTTTGCGGGACCGTCCGGATAATGTCCTACTGGGATATTTTATTTCGAGGATGCTCGATTTAAAAATTGAGATAAAATTTTTTTTCATTAGAACGTCGCGATAAAAATTTTATAATTTATTTTCAAGTTCAAAACTTTACAACGAATATCTTACAGGTTTTTATATGGCCTAACCATATTGGGCACTCTTTCAGAACTTTGGAACAGTGGAATAACGTGAGTTGACTATTAAAATAGAATTCGTGAAACTAAACTCATGAAAATCCATCACTAACTATATATATATACAAAGGTTTCGAACGAAAAATAACGTTACCCAACTTATTTCGAAATCGCTAGAATTTCACGAATTTACGATAAACTTTCAATAACAAAGCAGATTACCTAGAGTCATTTCCGAGTCCATAAAACAATATTCTATTAATCATTTATAATACTGCAAGTCGAGTATCCCAACAAAGTACCGTAGCAAAATTGTAAAAGTACTATAAAATCCCTCGATTTCCAATAGCAGGAACGTAAAATACGGGCGCCATAGGTATCGACGGTTTGCGAACCGCGATCGAGCAGTGCAAAATCTCCAAACGGAGCGAGTTCAAAAGTTGAGTGAGCGTGACGGGGAACCAGGAAAAAGAAGAAGGATAGGAAAAAAAACAAAGGATGACAAATTGAGTCATCGTCCGCTTACCGATGAGTACGAGACGCTGGACACGAGGTTCGACTTGGCATCGGAAAAGACCGTCTGGAATCGTCCGGAAGGTTCGCTGCGCCTCGAATGGAATCTGCGATTCTCCAGAACGTTTCCCAAAGCTCGCTGAGGGTTTATTATAGGTTATGTCGTCGCAGACGTCAGACACGCGATACATTGGTTCAGGCGTTTAGTCGTTTTAGTGGATGATCAAGCGTCCAACGAAGAGAGTTCGAAAGAGGAGGAAGAAGTGAAAACGGAAAAAAGAAAAACAAAAAGAAACACAATAGTAGTGTACGAGAATAAGACATAATAAAGAGGCACGTGCGCATTCAAGTTGTCGATATGAAATTTTTATATTTCCAACGCATACCGATGCAACGAAATACATGCGAGAATGGCCTGACTGTTCAGTGAGAATAGCTAAAGGCGCCAAATTCAAACTGTCATATAATTCCAAAATACCAAAAAATACTTTCGACATTTCGAATACACCTAGCCTGCGGCTAATGACTCGGAGCATTAATATTTTGATATAATTAACAAAAGTTGCATATCAAAAAGCCAATTTTCATAATGCACACAGTAACAGCAAAGTGCATCACTATTCGTCGTCATTAACAAGACAGTGCAGTCTTTCATTAAATACAAAGGCGCGCTCCCGTTTGAATGGTAATATCGAATGTTAAATCGATACGAAACATAGCTTTTGCTGTAGGCATACCCGCTTGTACGGTACGTCCGTATAAATAGACGTCCATTATCGGTAGAGTCTGTGTAACCTTTTTTTTTATATCATGGTCGATCCTTGATTACATTAATATGAAAATCAAAGAAGCATGACGTGCGTTCGTTCTCTCACGATTCTCGGGCTAAATGCGCGAGCGAATACGTGACAGCAGTCAATGACTACATTCACGTAGTACCCTGGATATCGTGTTGGTAAGTACTGTCATCGACGAACGATGAAAACAGTAATTCTAGCTGTAATATATTGGCACTGAAAGTAGACGACACAAAATCAGAGCAAAGTTACAACTAAAAAGCCAGCATCCAATGAAAAACTATTTCTAGAATACCTACGCAAATGACGTGAAGGGTGAGTGAAAATTTTAGAAAGAAATAAAATTAAAAATCAAATTAATAAAAATCAAAAAATTATTTCTGACCACGTGCAGGTACCTTTATTTTTTATTTTTTTTTTCATTCTCGCGATGAAGAATGTACTAGGCACGTCGAGAACAAAGAGCGGTAATGACGCCAGCGCCATTAACACTCTGCTAATATCAAATAGGCTGTCAATTGTTTAATCGAATCCATATGCATAGATTCGTCTTTCAATATGCATAACATTGAATGCCGCATTCAACAAGAGACTCTAGCTTGCATCCGTATATACAGGGTGGGGCATTTATAACGACCAGGTGGATTTCTTCGGAAACCAGACATGAACAAATGTTTCGGACAGAAGTTGTAAAATGGACGGGTGATATTTTAAAAATAAAAAAAAATATCCATTTTGGGTATCCTACGCCTATACCCGGAGCACAAAAGTACAAGTACATTGATAACCCAAAATTTATAGGCGAAGATATTTTTTCGTATTTTTAAAATATCTCATCACCTCTTAACTTCCAGACAACGTACACGTAGCAAGTAGGTACTTGGTTGAATACGGCACTCCAGTCTCTATTTCTTAATTTCCGTGTTATGGTTCATCCGAATGACTTTAATATTCGTAATACGTACCTCCTGAGCGTCCATTTCGTGATCCGAGTGTCCATGCGTTCCTCTTTCGCCGTCGCTCATATTCGACAGGTCGCCAAAGCTGCGGCACTGTTAGCGGCAAAAACACAGCGATACGAATGTAATGACATTAACGAAGCGCATCGTTAATAATTATAGCTATTATTTAGTATTTTTACAGCAGATCGTCGATTGACGATTTAAGATTTTAGCGAATCAACGTAGCATTATGGCAACAGACAAAGTTAATGGGGAAACGACTGCTGTTATTCGTCAATCGGAGAAGCAGCAGCTGATTAATAAATTCGGCCAATCTCGTTATAACGCAAAATGCAAAATTACATTCTCATACATATAACCGACAATCAGCACGTGTTTTCCTAATTGTCCAACAGAGCAAAATTACCTGTATAGTTTTTTTTTGTAAAATGATTTTTTTTTTAATTTAAAATTTTTTCCCGCCTCCACTCACGTGCACCCGTACACCAGTGATAATTGGAACATTTTATAATTAAATGCGCGAGCAAACTTTTATGGTACTGTAATTTGTCACATATAATCAAGAAGTTAGTCGATATATTTTTTTGTGGGACGTTTATACTAATTTTTGTAGGATATTAGATTTAGCCACATTTTTTTTTTTTTTTTTTTTTTTTTTTCAAAAAAATGATTCATCGTATTCCTTTATACGTTAAACAGAAGGCACTGAGGTAATGGCCAATCGAATGCAATTAAATCAGGAGGTTACCTACCAACTGTTTGATGGACACGCCGGTTGCGATCACTTCCTTGTTCGACTTCTCCAGCTCGATCCGATTTGCCTCCGACACGTAACTTTGTGTCTGCATGCACAAAACACAACGCGCGTTGACATCAGCCCCACATGTGACAGGACACGTGCGTTTTAATGACTAGTCACGTATATATCATGCAACATATCGAATGCACACATGCATTGCTTGAAGAACATTTTATTATTAAATTCTTTTTTTTTTCCATCAGATCATGGATAAATCAGTGAGGGAAGAATATTTTATTCATTATTTATAAATTCATCGATTACGTTACATCGAACAGCAATGATCTTTAATCAAACTCCTTGACTGAATAATTAAATATTAATTGCTGAAGTTAATTATGTTTTCGTATACGATTTGTCATTTAAAAAGAATCATGATCAAAATTTCTTTACGACTAGGTATAGTTTTAATGATTATTAAATGTATAACGTAATATAATGATTTATGTAAGAGAGAGAGAGAGAGAGAGTAAGGGGAAGAAATTTTTTGAGTTTACAAAATGTTTTTAGTATAAAAAAAATTACGTTTTCCGAGAAAACCTTCTTTGCCCACAATATCAATTGAAGCACAGAAATCATAATGGCTCGCAAAAACACTACGTGTCAAGTTTTTGTCGTCGAATCCTCGGTTTGAAATTCCAAGTGCAAATACCTTTCTACCACAGTCATCAATTTACCGGTATACGGTAAAAGAGTGAAAATTGTATGTTAGTAAAAGACAAAATTTTTCCAAAAAATTATATACACGCCAAAAAGCCATACAAATGACATAATACATGATACTACACAGCGATACGTTAATTAGATAACTCGTAGATGAATTCGTCATCGGTCGAGGAAAAATTGCTAATAATTTTCATAACCAAAGGAACTGATAAGCACCGCATAGCACGATCAACTAACACGCAGATATCGATACGAATGCTGGAGAGCGACTAAGTAGAAAAATTGAGATAATTATCGATAAGAAAGAAAAAAGGCTAAATTAATCTTATCGTAGTATACAGTAATACGCATATAGCGTATATACCCACGTATGTTAGTAATCAGAGATTGCGTAGCTCAAAAGTGACAACAATCGATCGATTAATGATTCGAAAGGTAAAGCCAAGTGTATTTACTAGAAATAACGGGTTCTACGAATGGCTAGAAATTGTCGAAACAGCCATACGTGAAATATGAAATTTCGGTAACAAAACTATAATTGCAAATACGAGTAATTCTAGTTATCGACAAATAAGAGATTACATTCTCATTTCGGGAGTTGATCGCCGAAGTAATAGAGATAAGAGGAACAAAAAAATTTGGCATAGATTATGAAAAAGGTGTAATAATAATAAAATTATCATCGCACAACGATACACCTGCGTTCTCGAGTCATCCGAAGTGTGTACACTTTCTTGATAAGAATAAATGATAACGCGATACTGTACCAGCGATAAATTTAGTGCGACTACAAAGCCTTGTTCTCTTGATTAATTAATAGTGCCTAGAAAAGTGTGCTCTTGATTAATTTTGCTAGTATACTGTGTCACTGTATACTGTGTATCCGGATAAACCCGAAAATAGCGAGCGATAAGAATTGATAAAAATAAAAAAAAAACCTAATCATTTACCCAAAATTCCATTCAGAAAATAATTCCATCAACTGTACAACAAGGCATAGGGTAAGATCCCAAGATAAATTAGTATCAAACGCACAGGGCTTTATCCGAACAATCAATTAGAGTGCACATTCGTCGAGAGCACAAACGACACGGAGACAAATGAAAGGGAACAACAAATTAATTAAGTATCGCGATGACTAATTCACCCGTTGTATTTCTACGGTTCCCACACGCAAGGATGTATTCCCTGGTGCGATACTTTCGGACACCCCGTATATACAGTGTACGATGACCCTACCTCTATAACGAGTGATGCAACTATGGCTGCAGCTATTAACCGCATTGAAACTCATAGCCCAGGTCAAAGGTCAAATTGTATAAGTATAGATCGAACGATCCCTTAATTTTATAATTTTTAATTTTTTCCCCCAAAACACCCACCCTTCGCCAAATCTCATTTTTCCCTAAAAAATTTCAGATCTTCGGGTTCGCGTACGGAGTAACAGCCGTATCGTGTATTCCATGTATAATTGCTATAAACTATTCGTAACGGGGATTAATACCTTTAGGAGGTCCATACGCGTGATTCTGAGGTGATAGTGAGTGAAAAATAATCCTGTCGTATAATTGGGCATTGGAGTGATTTATTAACCGAGACCCGGTTCCAGACTGTGATTCGTTTCCTCTCGACTGTGTCCGATTGATTTCGCCTGTGACCTCAAATGCAATTGGTATCCACACAATTGGTATTAGACACGAGCTCTGCGCTCGTCCAATAAAATAAATCGTTAATGAAAGTGTAGATGGTTTACATAAAAAATGACAATAGTCCCGCGTGCTCGAGCGTTAGGCGTAATGGTTGATGAAAGAGATAATGATAATAATAAACGGTGACGTAACAAATGACTCTCTCTACTCGCAATCGATACTTAACGCAACTTACCAGCGACTTAACGTTGACATTCGATAGATCATCGTCCCCAGAGAATTCGATCCTCTCGTAGGATACCGCCCGGTTGTTGCCGTGCATATTTGGGTCCTTTAAGTTACCGTTCTGACAAACAATACACACAGGCACACTGAGCATGCTAACGTATCGGGATAGGATTACCCACTTACCGCATAACTGGGAGCCTCAGGCCACCCTTGTCTTAAGGTCGATTGGGTCGAGCGAAAGTGCAATAACAAAATGTCGAGATAAAGGGAAGCTTTCGTATAGATACCAAATAAGGATATCCATCGATATTTTTTTAGAATAAAAAAAAAAAGGAATTTTCATTAAGGGGTAATGCTGGAATTTTTTTTTTTTCGAGCTTTATCGGGGTTACTCTTTTTACTGCATAGCTCGTACCATCGATGCGGGGAGGGATGATTATTTTGAGGTTTGGCAATTAAAAAAATATTTTACGCCGCGTCTCAACTGGCAATCAAAATGCAAATCCAGGCGTCTTCACTGAGTTGTCCGGGCTTTGAGGCGACTTTGGAAATAATGATAATAAATATTCAAGTATTCGCGATACTCACCACGGAGATGTTCTCCTTCTCTGGATCGCTTTTCTTGCTCTTCTTGGTCTTCTTCGTACGCGGCGTGAGGGTGGGTGAGGCATCGCTACTGGCAACACCCTCGATCTTCTTCTTCTTCGTCTTTGTCGAGCTCTTGGTCGTGCTCGAGGAAGACGTTACCACTGTGCTGGTTGTGATGACCTCCTCGCGATTTTCACTCTGGGTGGACAAATATTTTTTAATTAAATCCCAATCTGAGTTAATGGGGATTAAATGGTGCGAGGAAAAATTTTCCGTATGCACTTTATTAACTGTATTCACGTTTTGTATATTCGCAATGATTTTCAAAGAACAGCGTCCAATGGAATCAAATTATATAGGTTTACGTGTTTGGGTTCGCGTTTGAATAACCGTGTAGCAGGTCGAGCTAATTAAATATACGAAATATCGTTGGGATTATCAATCGACTCTGTAGGTATGGCAGGTTTGTTAAAAGAAAAAGAAAATTATATAACGTCGAAGCGTTGGATAAGGCAACCGGTTGGCGAAGAAATTAACATATTATTTTTCTTTATAATTACAATTAGCAAGGTCACCGTTGGTTTTTTTTATCGGTTAATATGCATGATTTTGCTTCTTAGGTAATTATAATTATTTAATTAGTCATAGATAGTGGATTAACGGGAGAGAAAAAAAATTGAAGCAGTAGCTTCCGTTTGCGATATACTTTACGATCGGGTAATTATTGTACGGATGTATAAATGGAGAATTTTTATTTTATCTGTAAAATATGATAAACTCTACGATGAGACCGGTAAGGTTATTCACCGGGAATCGCCGACCGCTTTAACGTGGAAAGCGGTACTTTCCTCGCGTGGTCTGCGCCACCGGAAGTCGTCTGGTTCTTCACTGATTTTCAGGCAAAAAAATCTTTAGTGCTTGACGAACGAACGGAAGTCTTATGGATCTTTGATTTTTTTTTGCAAATTTTCAAAATATTTAATGTTACTCAATTGGCACGGGTGTGTCGGAAAGTATCGAATAGAACCTTAAATAAATCTTTAATTACTTGATTCATTGTACGTTCACTCCTTGTTGCAAAATTTGTAGATAGCTGCGTATGTTGAAACAAGTCCAGAAATTTCTCGACTGAATCTACTCGAGGCAAACCCTGTCAAGTATAATTATTAATCTCGATTTATGAAAATATTGAAGAAACAATAAAGAAAAAAGTTTTATTACCAATACGAAAGACTGAAGTTTGATTAATAATTTATGAGCAAAAAATATTGATTACGAAACTTTTCATATTACGCAAGACATGGGATATGCAACGTTTAAAGAATTTATAAGATTTTTCGAAATTCGAGATTTTTTTTTTGTTAGAAAAAAAAACTATCCTTTTCAAATATGAGGTAAATTTTTCATTCACATTTTTTAACACCGCGCCCGAAAGTGTCCACGACTTATCACGTCCACGCGCACTTCATTCAACTATAAGGTTATCATTACAATTTATAGGAATCTAATAAAATTACACATTAATATAACCTGCAAATCTACTTTATTCTTTGACACAAGAGTAATCGACACGATTCAGGCAACTATCCGACTTTTGAGTCTGTCCGCCAGACTTCATCAAAGACAATCAATGCGAAATGCCGCTCGACGTGAACTGGACAATGGTCGTTGCACGAGTAGAATGCGCGGATAGCGCGTAAGGCGGCCTTGGGACGACTGAAAATGTTGGAAACAAACGGGTTCAGGAAACTCGATGCTCCCTAAACCGCGAGATGGTCTGGAGTGCCTCGCTGATTGGTTATTTCCGTTAGACACAAAGTTCCCACTGGTCGAGTCGCGTACGGACCGTGAACAGGGGCTAATTAGGTTGGGAAATGTTCAGAGACCGGAACCAAATACGATCCACAAGTAAGCCGCGATTCCGATTGGAGGATACCCGGGGTACCTCAAAGGACCGACTTCAACTGTAATAGACAGAGGACAGACAAAGAAACAATCATATCCGTATTATATTTCAGGAATTTAAATAACGCGAGCAATCAACTTCCGATAACAGGATCTGTCATCGATTTTGAAAAAGCAATCCAGTCTATTTACTTTGATCCCCAAAAAAACACTTACGTGTAAAAAACTACGCCAAGTACAGGATTGCTGTGAATTCCTCTAACAAAAAGTATTGATATCATATTATTGAGGCCAAGTACATAAGTCACTACATGTTTTCCTATTATATGATCTAGCACTGGCCCATCATTTTAATTATATTTTCAATATTTCCTATAACGTTTTCGCTACTTTTTTATGTTACTACTGCTTCCCGTATTTAATTACGATTTAATGGTGATTTAATAATTAATAAAACTGTAGGTGATTCCTTATCGAGTACTACTTGGCATGTCCGTGCCAGGAATTCCAAAGTACTTACTTTGCACGTGCACATAGTATTCTAATGCTGTATGTTTGTTATTAAGCTTTTACCGCGATTATTTTTGACGAGTTATTGTTAATATGTTTTCTATAGAAAATTGGTACTGGTTTTGTACCAAATTTATATCAAGAAATGCACGGATTGTACAGCATGTACAGCAATTGTATAGATCTTGGTGCCGATCGGTTCAGAACAGGAAACCTAAACACAGAAAACTATGCAGAGGGACACTTAAACACTCTGAACTTTCAATACGCCCTGATCTCGTACACTAATCGTATTGAACTTGGTGGCAATCGCTTCAGAACCTTCAATTCCTATAGTGAATGTATCAATAACTTTTCCTCATATATAACGGTTTATAAGATATTTCGTTCCAAACACAGGTATAAGGAGTTGACTCGAGTAAAGAGTCTCGGCGCGCTGCGCCCTGTACAGCCGGTTGCCTGTACTTGGCGCGAGACTCGACCGAGTCTCTTGATAAAATAACAAGCCCCACTCGAAACCGGATATTGGATGGATGAGAAATGAAGTATCGAGATTTCCTATTGGCTGATCGATCAATGGGAAATATCGGAAATCGGCAATACAGAGAGGTTAATTGAAATATCGGTAAGAGCGCGGGCACGGAAATCTTTATCGTCCTGGAAATCCAATAACGGACGCGGTCAGGGGCATTCGCCGATAACCCGTCTCGTTCCTGTGTATTTCGGTTGCCGTGCTGCAGGCGCAGATTCTCCGATTCGGTCGCGTCGTCCGGTTCGATCCCTACTAATCTTTTTTTTGAAAGCCCACTCTCGTAACCGTGACGGTTTGAAGAAACGAAATGATATATGATCCTTAAAGGAATTCACTGTTAGTTAAGTTAACATTGTAAATGTGCATTACGTACACGGAAATACAGGAGCTTTCTCTCTGGTATATATTGTGACAAGAACACGATACTCCTTTGACCATATACATCGTCGTAGCCTATCATTCATTTTTACTACATACATTTTTAGGATTCGTTTAAGAATATAATATATCGTTCGACCGTTCCCGTTTCCCTCGAACTCCACAGCAACCCCTTTAATACGTCACTCGATCTTAATAAATTGTAAAGAGAAAACAATAAATTTTTTAGGTAGCCACAGCAACGCAATATTTTCTGCAGTAGCAGCGACTGAGTTGACCATTAAAATTGACATTGCACGAAAAGCAAGCACGAACAATGTTGATCGTAACAGCTTTAAAGGCGGTAAATTTGAAAGTGTCAAGAAAGTTATATCAAATTGGTCAATGAGAAAGGATGAGAGTAGCAAAGTTCTCAAGAAAATTTGCATTGCAAATTTATGCTTGACTCGAAGTAAGGCCTTGCCACGTTCTTTCAAGAGTACTTGCAATGTACCGTTTTCTCTTTGTCGATCGACTAGATCCGCGTCTAATCCTCAAAGCGAGTGAATAGATTAAATAGGCTTTGAAACGGGATGAACACGTTACCATGCTGGTAACGTTTATTCCCCAATAAAGATTGTATCTGACAAGAAGCAGATATTCGAATGACTTTTATTTGTGGTTGCCCGAAAGTTTCGTGTCATTATAAATTGATATTTTCTCGTCATTTTCAGATTTGATTTACCGTCTTTTTATCTTGGCTACTTCAACGCTTTAATCGCTCGCTTCTTATTTTGTGATCGACAACCGCTTCCAGTTGAATCGTTATGTAACGGTGTCTGGATCGCATTGAATGAGATACGAAGGTTCGTCACAAATTTCGGACTGATCGTTCGAACGGTTTTTACACCCACAGAAAATATAAATAACAGCGATATAATAAACAGCAGTTTTTTCTGTCATTACTTGACAGTCTCGTGACAGACAAAATTTAGTAAATTTTATTCACGGAAAAAATTGAGTAAAAAAACTTATCGGCGACCGTCTGTCTCTCTCTTACCCAAGTTAGCGCCCATAAGTCCGTCTCACTCGCACTCGCGACAGGTATACGAAATTCACAAAATCTTCACGGTTCTGGATATTTTCCCGCTAAGTAACATTTCAACATTGACTCGCAGGAAACGCGTACTTCGATAACTCAGCATGACACCCGTTAAATCATATCGTTACGTTCAAATTGGATAATACTGTGGATTCGGTGGTATTAATGACGTCACAATTCTTTGGCAGCAGTACTCAATCAATATTGTAATAATTCAATGAGAATTCCGTCTAGATTTTAAAGTGTAGAAAATCTTACGAAATCGATTGCTTCTCCTTAACGGTGTATCGAGTAAAAATACCACACGGTATCTCTTCGGGTAAAAAATGAAATTTATTATTCACGATATTGCGTAATTATTCAGTGGCGTGAAAAAGGATTGGAGATACGTGTACAACAGTTACGTGGACGTAGTTATCGACTTACAGGGTTCAATATACGGATATGCGAATAGGTCGAAATGCACGCACGGTAGGCAACCGCAGGAAATTTTTTTTCTTTCGAATTTGCGGAATCGAACGTAACGTACTACACGGTATCCAGAGGCAAACTGAGTCAAAGTGAGTCAACTTACAACGCACGCATGCACGTACACCGAGAAAAAGTTGCAACTGCACTTTACGATGCACGATTGTGCGGTGACTACGTGGACTGCGAGTTTATCAATACTTGATTAGAGTTAATAATTTTTTTAATTTACGACGTCACTAAACAATTGATGATTCGTTCGACGAGGATAAGAGTTATCGTATTCAAAGTATGTATATTCCGTCCATGCTCATTAGCAGTGAACGTTCAAGTTAGTATTCTGACAACTAAATCTGCATAGTCAAAATTATGAGGAAAGAAAAGCAGAATTAACGCTAGAAAGCGATTCCGCGAGTATCTATATCGGAGAAAGGCCAGAGTTCTGTGGTAAACCGGTTTCTCAGGTTGGCGCAAGGAGTCATCTACCGTTTTATGTCTGTTATGCATATTATGCAGGTAAAGGGCAAAACAGTTGGAAGAGAATAAATGAAAAAAAAAAAAAAAAAAAAAAAAAAAAAAAAAAAAAAAAAAAAAAAAAATGGAATAATTCTTTTTTTTTTCGTATAAACTTACCTGAGCATAATAAATTTAAAAAAATCTTTGACACTTATACATAGAAACTGTAACGTCACATCAATGCGAACTCGGCTTTAAGGAGTTCGTGTGTTAAAGTTATTCGATAAGTACGTACGACATGGAGAAGCAGCAAATAAAAAAATGATTTCAAACTGAACGTAAAGGGGATAGTGAAAAGCTGTTGAAAAATGATAAATTTTAGCTAAAAAAACACAGCCTATGATTTGCACGAAGAAAATGAAAGTTTACTGGGAATTGAAGAAAAAAGGATATTTGAAGAAAAAAAAGAAGGATATTAGTCGCTAAAAACAACACTTACATCACACATGTTAGATATGTCGCTCGTCTCGTCGTCCGGGGTGGCGAGGGGTGCGAGGGTTTCAGAAATGCCAAGGGTGCTTAATCGATCCTGTACGCTTTCTAGGTTATCCTCGGGAAGGAGTCGATCGTCGCCATGGCTTTCCGTTGTCAGATGTTTCGAGTCCTCTTGAACGATTTGCCATTCTTTGTTATCGACGTCGTCGGGAAGAGTTTCCGGCGTTGCTTTGTCGATGCTCGTAGTAGCGTCTTCGACGGTCGTCCAGGACTCGAAATCATTGGAGTCTTTGGACGATTCAAAAGCGCACGCATCCGCGTATTTACTCTCGGAGAAGACGCGCACGTTTGAATTGGTCTTCTCGGTGGTGCCGATGATCTCGATCAAGGAATTCTCTACGCTCGTCGTCGATTCCGTTTTGGATTGGATTAAGGATTCTGTGATTTTTGTATCGATTAAGTTTTTTTCAGTCAAAAAAACTTCTTGACGTTCCATCGACTCTTGATGACGTTCATGGCGAACTTCTTTGATTTCTTGAATTTCTATCTTTGACTCCGATTCGAATTTTCGAAGATCGCACTGAATTTCAGGATCCTGATGTAAATTGATCTCGTTCTGTTGTTGGTGTTTTGAATTTTTTTCGAATTTTAATTCTTCGCCTTGTGACTGTTCCAAGAGAAGTGGTCCAGAACTCTCGGCTGGGAGGATCTCTTGATTCTCTTGACTGTCTTCTGATATTGGCTCTGACGTATCCTTGTGGATGAACGATGATTCTTTTGCTTCTGAAATGGTAGACGTTTCGTCTTCCGGAAGTGAAAACGTACGAGACTGATCTTCCTCGACGGACAGCTGTTCTAAATTCCCTGAATACTCGAATATGGACGGTGCAACATCATCTCCAAGAGCTGGAACATCCGCGCCCAGCTGGACCAGTTCCTCATGAACTATGGCACTGGGCTTGTCATCCTCAGCTACCTGCTCCAAGGTCTCCTCAAAATTGTCAGAAAATTGACCCACCTGATTGTCTCTTGATTCCTGATTGTTCCAGGATCCTAGAAGATCCACATTGTTCTCACCAGCCTTATCAGAATCCTCAAGGTTGACGTGCTCCATCTTATTCCGAAGATCAGCACCTGGATCTACATCCTCCTCCATAAGAATATTCAGATACTTCTGATCTGTACTACGATCGTGCTCCTCAACCTGGAAGTGATCGTCGATGACATTATCCATAGTGCAGAGCTGATCATAGGATTCTCTAGCAAGATCATCATCATCCAATCCAACGATTTCCTGATCAGCAGGTTCTTTCAAGCCCAGGTATTTTTCGAGATCGAGCAGATCCTCTTTGATCTGCCGATCAGCTTGATCCCCATGTGACGTCGTTTGCTGAATGGCAGTTGTCTCCGTGATTCCCAACTGATTGTCAAACGTTTCCTCTACGTGAAGATGGCCAACTGGTTCCGACTCAATCGTCTCTTTTAATATTACCGGCGCCTTGGAATCCAAATCCGGCGTAACGTGACCATTCTGATGAGCATACGGATCCTCGATAAGACTGTAATGATCCATTTCAGCAATTATAAATTCCGAATTTATATCGAGCGGATCCGGTCGTGGCTCCAAGACAATTCTCTTCACTTCCGGTTCGCTCCTACTGCTCTCCTCGTTCTTCATAGTATCCGCCGTATCCTCCTCGTTGCTCGAACAAATCCTGAGCGCCAGTTCGCGCTCGATCAGCTCCTGCAGACTCTTGTCCTCGGCGTTGAGCTCGTTCTTGGTGTTGTTGGCAAGGATGAGGTCGTCCTCGTCTTCGTCGTCACACAGGGAGTTTAGTTGGCTGTTACTGGTAGTTATGTTATCTAAGTCTATCAAACCGTTGTTAGACTGAACACTGCACACTTCGTTCTTCTTGCTACTTACGACATTCATGGACTTCTTCGTCGCTATCTCCGCCATTATCGGTTGAGTGTCCTCGTGAAGTGGGTTTAACTTATAACAATCTGAAACAGAAGGGTAGGACCTTCAAAACTAACCCCAAAACATACAAATAATAAAATCAAAAATTATTAATAAATATATTTAATAAAATTATGTACCTCGTTAAAAAATTATATTCCACTCTCACCCAGACTGGAATTTTTTTTTCCAAAAAAATCATATGTATCGATATTTTCTTTTTAAAAAAAGACACGAGAAACCATACTCAAAACGATCCTACATAATTCACGTAATAAAACCGTCTAGTTGAACGAACCGTACCATATGTCACGTTTCACGAATACCCAAGAGACGTTCATCCAGAGCCATAAGTTCACCCGTTGGCGCATATGTTTTCTAGCAGACCTATATACGGCACGACGCCTCGGCTCAAAAGTAACACAAGCCCAAAAGCATAATGACATTTTTACAACCCAACATAATACCCCAATATAAACAGTGTCGAGGGCGTTGGTTACTTTATGGTGTACAGGAGTGGCTCTTGGCGCTGGATCCTCAAATAGAATAATTATAGATTTCTGAGTAAGAAGATATATATTCATTGCTATAGTTCTCTTTCCCTATCCCCCCTCACTCCCTAGCGCTCCATCCATCTCTAAAGCGTCCAATCTCAAAAGCTTATTTAGGATGGCAATGTAACTACGTCACCTGGAGTTTATCGATCTCATTCAGACTTTCCACTCCTCCTTCTCACGTGACACAGTCATTATCCTGTCGAATAATAAAGAAATCTTTCCTTGGCATTGTCAGCTCAGACAACGCAAATTATTCAGACCTATATTCTACTAGAAGCTATGCGAGGGCAATGATCATCGAAGAAAAACATGACTGCCGTCAATTGCAGGATATTAATACACGTGCGTAGTTTCGTAGACGTTACGTACATATATGACAGTGAGAACGTGCGACCTTGACCATGGTACGTTTCTCACCGTTTGTTGACCTAGTCTATTACATTGGTATGTAAGGTACATTGAATATATGAATGTAAAGCGTTCGTACTGGCAATAGAAGTATGACCGGTATGAGATATTAAGCGCATAGTAACATGCCAAGAGGATCTCGTTATAGTCGAGCGACAGTAGCTGAACTTATACGGAACGTAGGTTAGTTAGAATGATTTTAATATTAGACGAAGAATTTTTAATGGCTTCACAACGTCGTGGTAGGTTTCAATAAAGCGTTGCGGATCCACGTTAAAGATTTCATGGGGGTAGAGATGGGGGCGGAGGGGGGGAAGGCCCCAGTACCGAGAATTCCAGGTATAATAAAAGCAGGACAGAGAGACCGGTGAAACGAGACGAGCCAAAGCATAGAAACCCCGTCTGTCTATGCTGAATAAAATGGAGGGCAAAAGTATATACGGGAATGAAACCACAACAGTATGTTAGGAAGATGCGGCACTCGACGCTCTTTATATCGCAAAACCAGATACGTAGCTTAGAAACTTATCCGGTTTCATTTAGATATAGTATCTGTATATATAGTATATACAGTATATACAGTATATATGCAAAACGCAGGATTTAACGTTAACCAAGGCTACCTACCTTATTAGTTTAAATTAACACCCACATAAAGGGCGTTAACGAATGCGCCGGTTGCGACTATAACATCCGGCGAAGAGAAAGGATTAACATTTCGCGCGAAATTGCTCGTCTGCAAATTCCATTGCGTAGCTAAACCACAGTGGCCATGAACTGTACGGGCACAAGACGCATTAAACCCTATTGGCATTTTCCCAAAGAATTCCTTGTCCTATGCACAGTCTGGAATTCGATTGTATACTTGTATACAGGACCGTCCGATTCCCATCGTTAGAGGGACGATGAATTAATTGAGAGACACGGTTCATCGCGAGCCTTTAAAAAATGTATTTAATTAAAGGTAAGCCACTCCATCCGCGTGAAAGGCACTTCTCGATTCGCGCCACGATCTCTGCATGTTTAAAACGACAACTTCCGGATCGCCCATTCTCTCGCGGCCGGCAGTAACGAGAGAGAAAGGAGCCGTAGTGGCTTATGGTTATGCAAATTGAAAGTGTAAAGGGTAAGGAGAGCCGGGCCACACGGGTGCTCGTCGACGCTCCTAAGGAAGCGTATAATGCACCCATTGTCTTGCTGCGCTGCTACATGGCCACATGCTACCACGTGGTGGGTAACTCGTATACTATAGTGAACTTCGACTCGAGCTAGACTGCGCACTGTCGACCGGCGACTTCGGAGAACAGAAGTTGACTATTAGGTTTGATTAATGCGTACGAGGTGGCGTTGCGTGTCAGGCCTACAATTATTTGAATACCGCAACTGACCATTTACGGTGATTTCGCAGTTACACGATGTCGAAATTTATATAGTAAATTACACGAAGAATCGTATCTTTTGAATCGTAGTGTTTTACGATATTTTTAATATTTTCTATTTTTATCGCGCGATTTATGAAAATTCTTTTTTACACGCGCGTCTGCCCTTAGGATCCGTATGCGTACGGTACCCTTCGATGACTATTATTTATGACTGAATTTATTCTTGGCAATACGCGTCAGGGTACACGATATCTTTTGTAGAACAAGGTTGCGCGTTTGTGACTAATTTATTTTGTATGGAGTCGCTCTACTTTTTTTTTTTCTTATCAAAATGTCATTTTTCACCGTTCTTCGTTAATGCCAAAGCTACCGTGTAATTGGACGTCGGTGAACGTAACAATTATGTGTAAATTTCACGTGAGATTACGAGTATAATAATAATGAGAGGTACAGGGAGTTTCAAAAATAACAATAACGTCCTAATCCCATTTGGCCAGACTGTAAAAAGAACCGGTAGCGTTATTTCCATAACGTACTGTACACAAATATCCGATCTGTATTCCAAAGCTGTACTTCGCGAAGCAATCGTCGGGTCGGCGTTTAAAAAATTCCCCAGTAAAAAAGAATATGAATGACAAAAGTATCCATTGAAACGACCAAGTACCGGTGGCGGCGACTGAAGTATCACGAATTCAAAATCCTCAAAAGAAATTCCCCAATTCAATTGAGGCGCGCGTCATCGAATACGAAAAATAACAAAAATTCTTTTTTTCTCTCAATAGAAGAGAATCACCAGTGTCACGTTTCTACAGAATACAAATTCTCCCGCGGTCGTTCACCGAACACACCAGCATCTGACAGTCTGCAGAAAAGCATATGCAGCGGTGCTCGAAAGATCGACGTCTAACATAACCCATAACAAAGCCCATGTAAAATCATCATAATCGATCGAAAACAAAGCGTACCAACTAAATTCATCAATATTCTATCTCAAATTAACGTTCCTACCGTCAAGATGATAATTTCGCATACTAAACTCGTCCAATGATCTTTTTTCATGATGTAAGCAAGAGACTTTGGCCAAGCAGCAAGTGCCAAGACGGTTCATCCTGCAACACGTTTACGCGCATTCCAACACGCTCTTCTACTTGGAACACATTGGTTTACGAGCAGTGGCCACACCAACTACACGTACCTACAGTCGTCAGTACCTATTTACGAACTGCCTGCCACTTACCTAACGTAAATACGCAGAGGTCTGGATACGTATGGCCAAGCTCTCAAGTGAGAGGACAATAATACTTGTGCGAACAAGTGGATCCCCTCTACGTACTTACTCGACTGATGAAAGTGCTGGATATATGCGTGCATTAAGTAAGGTATACTTCGAAGGAGGGCGTAGACGCGGTTTTCATAAGTCTAGTAGGTTTCTGTTGTCTGGTGGATGCTGGAGAGACAGTCTTGTTAGTAGCGAAGCAAAAGTGTTTTGATGAGACGATATGAGTGGGGGTGGGCGGGGGGG
>NW_014333080.1:390360-402210 GCF_000341935.2 Cephus cinctus | reverse complement strand
GGGGGTGGGCGGGGGGGTGCTGGAGGTGGTGTCTTGTCACGTTGGGGTTAACTCTCGAGGGTTCACCTACCTCGAGTTTGCAAATTATGAGAATTCTCAAGATGCAATTTCAATAGCTCAATGACACAAGCTATTTTATAAGAACGATTATTTGTGTTTAATAAAAAAAATTCAGGTACAAATTTTACCAAGTAATATTGATTGACAATCACTTGGATGTGTCTGAAAAAATTTAGGTCTCCGGGACAGATATATATTATTTATTTCCAATGCTTTTTTCAATTCCTCTTATGAATGCGAGATTTCACCCTTTTTGCGATATTGACACACTTCGCGTGTAATTCGCGAGGATGACTATCGGATGCTTTCGAACGGAAATTATAGGCTGGTCGTGTGTGATGGATACGAGTGTCATTAAGTATGTCGGTGTTGACTAATCTCGAGATTAAAATGTAAGCTAATCGATTGAAGGTATTAATTCTTAATTGTATGGCTGTATATATATATATAAAGAAACTTGTCCGGTATATAACGGTATGGAAATTTATATTCGAAAGGAGGTCGTAGGTCAGCCTAAATAAATACTACAGTAGAAACGTGTTTTCACGGACGATCCGTAAATATAGATTTTATAATTAATAGCGTTGGGCCTATTATCGATGATGCATCCTTTCGCGACATATTAAATTTAATTAATCGATTCAGAGTCAAGCTCCACCCTAATTTTTACCACGTTATTCCTTAAATAATTTTCTGCAAGCAGTTTCTGGTTTCTCAAAAATCAGTTTCTAAAAAAATTTTTATCTTGAAATATTCTTCCTCATCGTAGATATGTATATACACTCGAATACAAGTTTTAGTACGGATAAGCATATTGGTAAAAAAAATTAATGACTATATTAAAAATTCATTAAATCGTTCGAAAAATCATTCAAAAGAAACCATTTATATCCCGTACAGCAAAATTAGCCAAGAAACAAATCTCTATTATAACACCCGTCGAGGTTCTACAGCTTCCGCGAAATGGCATTGGCCGTCGTTAATGATTTCGCCTGATTCTCCGTGAACCGCAGTCTGTGACGGAGCGAGTGGTCGAATCATTTAGTGAGAATAAATAAATAAATAGAGAGTGACGTTCTCGCGCTCGGCGTCTGCCAAGCCAATTGGTAAATTGTGCTTGATTGGTTCTGAGTGGTTAATATGTATATATACATATACGTATATAGACGCTTTATGCATTATTCTCAAACAGGACATTGTTGCTTTCCGATGAATCTGAGAAAAAGAATGAAAATATGAATGCGGGTCGCATTAATTGAAAATTAATAAAAAAAAAATAATAATAATCACAATAAATTAAAATTCACGTAAAATATCAAAATTAACTAAATTTATAAATTCGACGATATCGAAAAAAAAAAAAATATACTTTTTCGCGATACATAAACTTTTGTCTGGACCTTTCAAACAAACTTTCCTTTATCAAGCATTTTAGTTCAACACAATATATATATATATACACACGTGCATTTATATAAATATAAAAAATGATCTTTCAAGCCGAGCCTATGGACATTCGCTTCTTATTAGTCAATGACCGCTCGCAAGCAAATGGAACCCGAGAGGCGGATGAGTCATTTAATAAATGAGGAGGAAAAGAAAGGCGTCGTCAGACGTCCACTCGGAGACGTAGCGACGCTCGAGATTTATAATACGGCACCCGATCGTACGATCTCGGTGTATCTGGATGGAAAGTAGGACGAATGACGATTTACGCTGCACCGAGGTTTACATCGTTCCTGCCTCGTGCTTTCTGTATCTTCTTGCCAGCATGAGCGAAAGATACGACCGGTTCACGTGAATCGATCCCGTACCTAAGTATCACTATATATACATACATATTCCCCACGCTAGAATTTTACAGACAAACATATATCTACACGACTGCCAGCCGATCATCTATAAGTCCCTGATAAGCAGCCTCAAATGAAATTCCCATCCCAGTATGCAACATCGAATGAAACGTGGATTCCAGTGCGATCCGCTTACACAGTAAGATTCGTTGAATTTATAAAGAATCGTTATTCCTGCCTCTATGCCTCACATCGAAAGTCAGCACGTTCACATCGACACAGGCACCGATCGCGGTATTGTCGATTGACGGAATATTCAATAAGACATTACAGTTCAAGAGCTCCCCTAGGTCATTGACTGTCAGCCTCGCCGATATATAACAGCACGGCCAGTCTCTTTGTTCCTCGCTAAAAACACGATACTTTTTATTTCTCGAAAGTAGCATGGCGCTTCATTATTTTCTGTTCCCCATCGGCGCGAATTCCCATTACAAACTCGTCATAACGGTACGGACCAAAAAGGACGTTTGGCACGACGAAAAGTCCTGAGCTGCTCACCGAATAGACGATCGACGATAAGTCAGCCAAACCCTGCGCAAGGTCCCCGCCACGTGGATCGACGTAGACGCCAACGAAGCCCACGGTACTTCCAGTGCCAATTTGCCCATCTGAAATTCATTTTACGATATCGTCGAGTCCCGCGCATAGAAAGGCACTGGGTCGTCCTCGTGATTTTTAGTATCGTTACGCGGAAACTTCTCGAGCCACTTACGTCACGCAACGATCGATCGACCGATCGCTCGCGTACAGATCGGCGACTCAGGATCGGCCGATACAGTGGATCATCGAGAAAGAGTCGCTCAATCTGGCAGCAAATACATCGTACGGTTCCCACGTGATAATCACAGACTCGCCATAAATTTCTTTTTTTCCCCCTTCGTAAAGAATCGCACGGCGATACGGAGCAGCGTTCAATTTTTAAGGGCGCGAGGCACTCGAACGCGTTCGTTTACCTCGAGTGACGTCATCGCGCTACGATTCCTCGACGTTATTATTACTTATAGCGCGAAATGTCAATAAGCGCCGGTCCTTCATTGCGGATGAGACACGATACTCTTACCGTTGGCCCGTTCGAATGCTGGAATAGGCCTCGGATACTCTTTCTCTTATGGGATATACTACTTACGGATTGCCATTCTTATTATCATTCGCACGTGCGATCTGAACGATCTTGACCTTGTTAAGGAAATTACGAAATATCAAAAATCACACAAATTTACATCGCTACCTATATAACGAAGCATCTCGCGACAAACAAAGCGCGTATCTGATATCTGCTCGAGAGACACCGGATGAAGTGATGAGAGCGCGAAAATTTAAATTCATGTCATTTCTGTCAGTAAACAATCGGCCGATTCTGCCTGAGATTAAATCGCAATACAGACGCAGGGTACCAGGAAGGGCGGGGGGGGGAAATACTAGAATTCAATCAGTGCGCGAAATCTTTGTCCCGCGGGCGTTTTGTCTCTCGTACCAATTTTTGCCCTGCACCCCCCCCCCCTTCCTTGCCGAACAAATAAGTACGCAACTAGTACTCAGGACTTATGGCTGAGCACACAACGAACGTGTCGTACAGATAACGATCAAGCGTTCACCGGTTCGTAGTACCGATCAAGTATACAGGGTCAGTCAGTAGAAACGCACCAGCAGAAGTTATGACAAAAAATGTAATGTCAGTTAAGACTTATTCTCACAACAGATTGCAATTCAAACGATGCAAAGTTTAAAATATTAACAATTTTGATATTTCCAAGTAATGATCGCAACTCCAATTCTGCAATGCAGTGCTGCAATTAATTTAGAAAGTAATTAATTGAAATTTTTTTATGGCAAAAAGGTGTAGGAAGAAAATCTATTGTGACAATAAATCTTAACTGACATTACACTTTGTCATTGCAATATTAATTAATTATTTCAGTAACCTGATTATTGAAATATTTCGAAAACCTTATTGCTATGCGAACTGTCAGTTTGCGGCTTATGGGAATCGGTCACAGTCACGTGTCACTTTTTTTGAAGAGGCCACACTGCCGTGTCGGCCACTTGCGGCCAACTTCGGCTGGTGCGTTTCTACTGACTAGCCCTGTATATGTATATCGAGTATACTTGATCGATATATTTATATATGTGTGTGTATATATATATATATAAATATGGACTAAATAAAAGTATTAAATAGTAGGAATATAAATACGTTAAAAGAAAAATAAGTATATAAATTTGTAAACAAAATTTTTTCTTCAAAGTTACTCGATTTTTTGAGTCTATGAATTCACCTGCTTTCCATTACAGTGCACCAATCATATTCACGAGTGCACGCTATGGTTATTATACGTATTGCACTTGCGTGCTTTGACTCTACAGGTGTACATATATACGAATACACGTGCTGGAACACCTCATCCTCTTCGACCTCGGCTGGTCAAGGTGGTCCGGTCCCGCGAGGTTTCAACATTTTCGTACGAAACTTACTGCTCGAACGGTACTCGCTTTCTTTGTCTCGTCTCGTTTTAATAACGGACGTCCGCTCGGCATGGCTGCGTTTACTATTGTAAAGTTCCTCCAGCCTCCGCCAAGTAGTTACGAGTAGATCTGCCCACGGGGTACACCTGCGAGTACCGTCACGGTGACCGAGAGTACTTGCAATATATATATATATATTCAACTCTGTTAATACGGCATTGGATAATTGCACGTGTCTTGGGCTGCCGTTAGCAACAGCAGACGATATGCAAAAGTAAATCGGTATGGCAGTTAATAATAATAAAATATATATGTACTAGTCAATATACAATACATATATACACACATGGTAAATAATAAATCCACGATCATAGGGGCATACCCGATGACAAATATTGCTCTTTGAATTTCACCGGATACCTGGAAGCACGAGAGAGAAAGAAAAAAGAAAAGAAAAAATTACGAAAAAAAAAAAGTCATCCGAAACTTTTATTGGAAAAAAAAAAAAAACAAGGAGCACAAACTTTAAAAAAACGTACAGAGACAAACGCACATACGTCGCAGTTATTACGCAGTCACGTGAATTCTACAGCTAGGAGCTGAGTGGGGCAAGGGTGCAGGTTCTCCTTGGAAGCTGGTACACTCCGTTGCCTATATAGAGTTTCATCGAGATGATACACGAGAGATCCAACAGGATGTCGGATCGAGTTTTAACCGGGACAGGACGGGAGCTCTCGGGAGTATGTCTGGTGGTCGACAAAAAGTGGTATCTCCCGAAATAGCTAGCGCGAGACTCGTACGATGATATGTGGGTGAACGGCTGGTCGTTCCTATCCCGAGGAGAGATAGGAGTAGAGGAGGACCACGTGTTCGAGTCTCCGGTAACCAGCAGTGAATGATCTACGAAGGACGGTCGATGACAGTGACGCGTTTAAAGAATTTAAAGGAAAAAGATAAAATCCTCCTTAAAAATAATAACGGTGCCTGTGATCACTTCGGATCCTCGTTATTGGCTATTAATAGCAAGGCGCCATGAAATTCTTGCATTCGCTTGGACGAGCTCCAAATGCAATCTAGCAACGTATTGTCCACCGAACGTACAGGATCGTTCCTAACGTTGACAAATTGTCGCGTTTCTCGTTTATCGCGTTTCAAAATTAGACGAGTCTGTTGATAATCGTTCGGGGCGCCGAACGATATTTTTTTTTCGTCTCCCCTTTCAACGCATCCTTTATTGGAACGCGCGATGCTTTAATGTAGCTGGAAAAACTAATCGTTCGCCATGTGAAATGTGCGTCGTTATTAACCCGGCGAACAATGGCCGCGCTGTTGTACGTCAAGTGGATAAGTTATCGGACCTCTTTCATCCTACTTATTATACGTTGTATACTATACGCTACTATACTTATATATGTATTATCAAGCTAGTGGCCCTTGCGCTTCTATAGGTCTGCAAGTTTTCTCTACGTGCAGCCTCGTTATCCTGAGTTCATAATATATATATATATATACCAAAAATGACAGAACAGGTTAAGCAGTGTAGTATAAGCTTCGCCGGTGTCAAAGGTTAAAGATTAGAAAAAGCTATGGTGCAATAACTATGTGAAATCAAAAACTGTACATTTACCATACATAGATACATGGAATATACGAGTGTCGATATTATTTGAAAGGATCATTGATAAATATTTTTTTTTTGGAAAATAATAAAATCATCTGATACACTAAAACTTCTTAGCGTCTCTTCGCAAAGAATATCCATTTCCATTTCCCTAATTGCATCACTGCGCCTACTCGTTATCTCAGCACGGTGCATTCGTTCGCAAGAAATGCATCGTTACGAGGAATATCAATCGAGCGGCAGCACCGCCGATCCTCGATACTACGCGTAATAATAATCAGCGTAAAAAGTAGCAATGTCAACCCGATAATACACCGTTCGCCTTGGGAACGTCGTAAAATGGGATTGCGTCGTCGACGAGTAATCGTTATACGAGATTCAATTACGTTTCTTTGACGTGCCAGCTGTCTTAGAAGCAGCGATAACGTATAACAGCCGTTAGGACGATTAGGCCTAAGGAACAATTACCAGTGCCAGTAGACTTAATTTTTCCGAAATTCACATACGGTATATAAGCAGCCACAGAAGCCAAGTAGGCAAGTAGGTGGGGCATCTGGAATCAGCTGTGCCAGTGGGAATCGTCGATTCCCACTGTGTCAGCCATTGCGAACATAACCAATCCAATACTACGCATAATGGCTAATACAAAGGGGAACGCGTACCGTAAACGACATTGTGCACTTGGTGACCGATAAATTTAGTAGTACAGGCTCAGATAGCACGTGGCATTTATCGACGTGGACGCTTTGTTATAATATATTATTTTTAACATTTTCCAATAACCAAAACGTTATATCGACTAGGATTTAACGTTAAAAAATATCGATTATCGATCGGCCGTACGTTTATCACGAGGGTGAAGAAAAATAGCGATAAAAGTTTTATACGAGCCGAAAAAAAAATTTTCACTTTTGAATTTTTCTCATCAGCCTTAGGAACGCCGGGGGTTACTAGCAAGTGAAAAATATGTACGTCACGTGGCAAAGAAAAAAAAAAAAAGTGATTCCGAGTGTCCACTCGGAGCAAGTGTCCAAAGAAGGTACGAGCTCTCGAAGGAGGTTAACTTTTTCATAGGACTGTACGGCTCTGCTTGCGCATCGGTGAATCGCGGTAGTGTGTCATTCTAAAAATAGGGGTTGAACCGACTGCAAGGAGTGCCTCCATAGTCTCGGTCGTGAACCCGAAGAGCGGCCTCGGGGAGAGCGAGCGAGAGAGAGAGAGTGGGGTGGGGGGTGGGGGGGTGAATGAGAGAGAGATAGCGTTTCAGGGGGATTAAATTAAAAAACCGAAGAATGCCGAGTCGCTCGGAGGAGGGAGGACGAGGGGGAGAGGAGGGATGCGGAGGAGGTAAAAGGCTTGAGGGTAACCGACGGTGCCGATACTCTGAGGGACCAAGTGCACGTAGTATCTATGCGCCTCTCGCCTCCGTTTCTACCAACGTGAAGTAGCAACAAAACCAGCGCGCTCGCCGGCGCTGCGATACACAAGACATCGCTGCTGCTGCTGCTGCTGGCTATTTATAATGAAATTACGTTTAAGTCTTGGCTTTTCTCAACGAGCTGTACATACACGGGGAACGATCTTGTAATTCGCGCCGCTCAGGTCGCCGCTGGACGTAAAGCTGCAAGATCTTGGATTCTCGTTAGTCCCGCGTAACGTTCCTTTGGAGAACGTATACGATTTCGGTTTGTTTTCTTCCGCGATACTTTATTTGCTGACTGCGAGTGACGGGTTAAAAAATTTTCTTTCAATTGGTCAATTTACAATTAATTGATCTATCGGCGATATGCCGAATTTTTGTTGTCAAATGGATATCAGCCTTTTCTATTGTCGTCCATTAAAAATTTTATCGTGCATGCTCGATTTTTTTTTTTTTCTTTCTTTTTCTCTCAAAACACGAAATTTTCACAGTCTGACAAATCATCGACGGTGATTACATTTTCTACGCTCACGATCTTCCCCGTGTACTCGTGAGAGCCTCGTATTTCAGATTGGGCATTGGGCTCGCGAGTGTGAAGCAGCTCGTGCGATTCAAATTATTGCCTTCCCATAGATACCTTCGTGGAAAGTCCACGTTTTCATGCGAGCTACACGATGCGCGCTAGCACGCGTGCTTATTCATACGTAACGCGCTGCTGTGTACATTGTCGAACGCAGGCATGATACTATGCGCACGATAAGCACGAGAAACGTGATCGTTAAATGAGACTGTAAATATATGGTGGAGGATACAATAGGTGAATTAGTAGGAAATCTTGTTACCTTGTGCAGACATATATTGCGTCTGTTTAATATAAATAGTAAATATATATATATATATAAAGTTTGCGTAACCGAAGCTTTGTTCTGGTCAAGGAAATAAAAAACTGACGTTTCACGTTCGATAATGAAAGTAATGAAGTGCCAGGGGAAATTGCATTGTTGCTAGACAACAGCAAGAATGGAATTAATGTAGAAGGGAAATGTTATTTACTATCGTGAGACTTATATACAGGTTGGGTAAATTCGCGAATCTTTTTCTTACGGTCAATTTGAAGTTTTAATTCTCCACTGCGCATGCGCGAATCGTGCGAGAGTGTCGAGTTTAAACGTAAACGCGTAAGCGTCGCCGGCGAGGAATGCCGTTGAAATTCTACGCCGGCTGTGGCCGAGAAGTTACTTCATCCCTTTTCACTTGTCCTTTTTACTCTTCCTTCGAGCCACTTGACTCTCCTCCATTTCGGAGCGATTTTTACCAGACCGTTAAACGTTTCAAGGTTTCAGCTACGGGAAAATTGACTTGAATTAACCTAAGTTAGAGAGAAAAAAAATATTATTCATTCATAGTTTTTTCTGTGAATCTAGTTGTGCAAATTTTAAATTACATTTGAAAAGCTATAAAAATATTTTATTAGGAACTTTTAATCGCACTGTAAAAACGAGGCTAGGCTTAGTATATATATATATATATATATATATTGCAAGAAGTATTTCCCTAGCTATGGGTGCCGGAATTTTAAAAAGGTCGGAGCGCTTCACCTGCGAATGGCCGGAAATACGTTCCGACTGGTTGCGCCCGAGTACAACATCCTTTTGCGAATCTGAAGAATTCTTCCAGACAGAGCGCAACGGGCTAGAGAGAAATGTATTCCGAAAACAGTCAGGCCCATAGCCCACGAATTCTCTATGGAGTAACCGCAGCGAATACGTTCCTTGAATTTCCCTGAAAGGAGCGAAGCACGCTGCGCGCGAGTGAGAACAAAATCAGGTTCTTCGATCGCATCGAGTAAAATCCTTATTGAATATGAAAAAAAAATTGCCCGAAAAACTTTCGGAGAGACAAGGAAAAACAATGTTCCAGCGGACAAAGAAAACAAGTGTAATTATCGTTGGACACAATGCACGAGACGACTGGACGCTTAAGCAAATGACGAAGCCAACGAAGCGTCTCCCAGTGGCAGGTTTAGCTACCACGTATGTATAACACAAGCGAAGGCAGTCTGGCTTCGTCACGTTAGAATTTTGTATAACGATGAAAAACAATGAAAAAATATTACCGACCCGACGCTAAGTATATTTTCTTTACGTCCACGGATAAAATGCAAAAAATTATTTTTCGCGTTAAACTAAAAACATTTTTCAACATCATCGATCCACCTTATCCACTGCAGTCTGAGCGCGTGTCTATGCATCTGGAAATAAATCCGAATCGGCTTCGTTTTGTTTTAAAAAAAAAAAAAAAAAAAAAAAAAAAAAAAAAAAACAACACACTTCGCCTTCCCATATACTTGGCACCATTTTCAGCCTAGCAGTTTCCATAAACTGCGTGTTTCGTAACACGCGCACGGTGACGCTGCGATTATTCGCTCCGTGGACGGTTTTGCCTCTACAGTGTCGATCTGACGTGGCTGTTTTGCACGGCGCAAATTTGACTCGGCCCTTCGGTCGAGAGACAAGATCGAAATGAAATTTTATTTTGGATTGATAAATTTTACGTAAATTTATCACGAAATCGAATAATAAGTCTCGAATAATAAGATCTCGTGTCGCTGCCTTATCGAGAGCCAGGCTGGATGCCGCTACGTATAAGAGCTGCCTTTAACGTGCATATGGAATACATTGGACAAGGATCGTCATACCGATAAATGCACGCTGCACGTGCACTTCGGTTTGCGCTAGAAAGTAACGATCGAGCTGACGATATCGCAAACGCATTGCTCGATCTGGCGTCGGAGCAATTTGTTCAAAGTAAACATTACCGAAGACCAGTGGGATAAGGGAATTATGAAAAATTTGTCACCTATTAAATACACACGTGGATATACGATAAATGGTAATGCTTGGTAAGATTGAGGGACACCCGGTACCGTCTGCTTACGAGCTTACGAGTTCGTTCGACAAACAAAAACCCCATGACAAATTTTACGCGTTTCTTTCGAGTCGCCAGTTTAACTTCACACCATTATCGTTAGATCGATTGACTCGTCAATAGCCGGCAGCGCCACTTTCAAAAGCGTTTTATGGTCAAGTGGAAAATCGAACTTTAGAAACCCAAACGGTTCGTCGAATCCGACATAGAGGAATTATCGCGGAGAACAATGAAAACAGGGTAATTCATTCAGTTCCAGACATCGATTGGACATGCAATTATTACATTCGTGTTTACTTGATCTATAGGTGAGAAGTCTTAAGATTTATCGATCGGCCTCTCAAAATCGTGACAATGAAGATTCGCAAAGGTTCGTCAGTCGTTTCCGCAATATAGGAGCATTGGAAAGTGCATCGGGGATGGAAATACAGTAAACCTCAAAAGCCAAAGACGAAGCATGACGCCGAGAGGGAGCGACGAGAGAAACGAACGGCGTATCGTATTGCAAGAGCCACGTGCAAGGTGCACCATGTGCACGTAACAGTAATGTACGTGAAAGTATGCAGTGGTTATTAAATTTTTTTTTTCTATCAATTACATACAATTACAAAAATTTAATTGAAAATTAAAAAAAATTATTTCGACTTCACCGAAAATTTTTATATATATTACATAATATTTACGTTTTTATCGAAGTGACGTCACCAGTCGTTATTAGCTGGACGTTCAAAGTGCATGCAGGATGATCGAGCACTGTTTTGTTTTGTCTTGTTTACGAAGTTATCAGTATATATATATATATATACAGCGAATATATATATAACTACAAATGACAATGTTTAGCATGACAAATGACATCGAGAAATTTTAAACGTACATACGGTATATCGATTACGTAATTTGTCAAGAGGTAACCTTAATCTCTAACGCGACCCATAATAGTTTCTACATACGGTGACGTGTTTTCTACGAATCCGTTACCAAAGATTATTGTAACATTGATACGGGCCACATATCTTTCCCTCCCATCCCCTAATTTTAGTATCACGTCCGTGTTTAGCGTTAACGCGTCGTGAATGGAAAAAAAAAAGAAAATCTAAAAATGCCGACACCACTTTTCCCCGATGTCGATTGGTCGTCGCCGTCGTCATCGGCGCGTGCCGAATTTACTGCTTACAATTGGTATTCGAGTTGATCGAATTACTGATATAGAAGTTACTGGAGAAACGCAAAGATACGAAATAATATTTTGGAGCCTGGCTCTACCTCTGGTTCGTTAATATATCAATGT
Source organism: Cephus cinctus (assembly GCF_000341935.2). NCBI lineage: Eukaryota > Metazoa > Arthropoda > Insecta > Hymenoptera > Cephidae > Cephus > Cephus cinctus. Next base: position 390,574 of record NW_014333080.1, on the reverse strand, counting down.
AAATCACGTCCCAGCGATGCACCGTCGACGGTGCTACGATGCCTCCGATTACGCAACAATCCCGAGAACTGCATCTCCGCGATAGGTAAAAATGCATAGGAGGGTCAATGGGACTCCCGTTGCGTTTGTGCCGCCTATTTTGGCTGCACCGTGGATATTTCGAGCGCGCGTTTCTCTGCCGTGCAAACGAAGCCGATCGGTCTCTAGGAGTGAC